>NC_133658.1:423827352-424127352 GCF_037893015.1 Macrotis lagotis | reverse complement strand
AGGTTAGTGGCAACAAAGGATGAGTCCTGATGCATGTTCTGCTTTCCCAGTTCTCGGAGGAAAAACTCATGGCCCTGCTTCTACATCAGGTCTCTGTGCCTGCTCCAAAATGACTCAGAACTCAGAGCTGATGGTTTGGACATGGTTTTTACAAGACAAAATGTGAGGCTCTGGTGACTATTATCTCTATTATCCATGACATTAAGACTTCCTTCTTGATCACAATTTGGTAGAATACAACAACTAGATTGCTAATTGAACTAAGCCATAGAAAGTCTCATTTGGGGCATCCAAGCACTCACTTTGCTGTATAAGGGTAGCTGTCAAATGAATCCAACAGAGACTAAATGGCCCCAACAGTCTAAGTGCTAATTCTATTGAGTACTTTCTCCTAGAATCACTGCCTTGATCTATGTAGTAGAGAGAATAGTGGAGCAGGATTCCAGAAACAAATCTCTATAGACTGCTTTGATGAACCCTCATTTTTATTATTGTTCAGTCATTTCTGTCCTGTCCAACTCGCCATGACCCTATTTGGCATTTTCTTGGCAAAGATACTGGAGTGGTTTGTCATTTCCTTCTCCAGTTCATTTTACAGATGAGGAAACTGAGGTGAAAAAATTTGAAAAAACAAACTTTTTAAAGGCACTCTTTTTCTTGGTCAATTACATAATCAGGAAGTGATTTTCCAGGTCATACAACTAGTAAATGTCTGGGGTCAAATTTGAACTCAGGTTCCAGGCCCAGTATTCTATCCAATGTGCCATTTAGTTACCCTGTGAACCTTCATACTTAATATATGCTACAAAAACCTGCCATCTTCCCTCCAGCAAAGACAGGTGCCAAGATCTATCCTGTACAATCCATGACCTTCATGAAGTATTGGGTCTAAGCTAGGCCTTCTGGGTTCATCCTCCCCTGGCAAAGTCTTTAAAAACTCAAGCTCATTTTCATGCTTGAGAAGGCCCCTGGAGGAGGGTTTTTGTGGAGTTCCCATAGAGACAATATAAGGAATGGCTTTTAGATTTCTCCCTGGAGAGAGTAAAAAGCCTTTTGCTATCAATGAGCAATTATTAAGCACAATGCTTGGTGTTGAACATACAAAGACTTAAATATGAACAATTTCTGTCCTCAAGGAACTTATATTTTTACAGATCATACATACACATAAAAGAATATATAAAAAAGTAGTTTTGGAGGAAGGAACTAGCAGCTTTGGGGGGAGGGTATCAGGTGAAGGGTGGGGTTAATTAGTTGTTTGTCTTTGTTTTTGAAGAGGATCAGTAACATCACCAGATTGAAGTGAGGTAGAGTTGTACAAGTCTTCAGTTTCACTCTCTCCTCCAAGTCCAGTGACAAGATGAAAGTCAGGATGAGTGGTGATGGCCCAAGATACAGTGGATGACCTTGGTGTCTCAAGGGCAGCTCAAGTGCTACTCATTCTGCCAGGAAAACCTTCACAAGTTTGGGTAGACACTCCCTCCCAACTCACTGATCAGTTTGAGGTCTGTAGGTAACCCTCATTCTAATTCAGTCCAATTGCTAAGATAGTTTACTGAGGTGTGGGCACTGCCCAGGCTGCAGCTTCTTGTTGCCACAGGTGAGAGCCAGGTGTAGTGATTCTGTGCACATCTATTAATGGGTGTGAATTTTAGATACTTCTGGGGACCAGAACAAAAAAACCCCCAAGAATTTATTAATATCTAAATGCCTAGCATTTATTTAGTGTTTTTAGATTTGCAAAGTACTTTACAGATATTACCTCATTTTATCTTTAAAGAAATACTGTGAGATAAATACTATTATTATCTCCTTTTTATTTGCCTGAGATCACACGGTATCTAAGACCAGATTTGAACTCAGGGAAATAAACCTCACATTCTATCCACTGTGTGACCAAAGAGCTATGTCCATATAAGATATATTTACAGAAAGGAAACAGAAAATAATCTCAGATGGACGGCACTAGAAATGGTGATGGGGGGAAAAGGGAAGAAAATCAGTAAAGAATTTCTGCAGATTGTCCCAGCTAAGACAAATCCTTTGATTATACATCAACCTCCACAATAAAGAAAACCCCTTTCCCTAGATTTTCTTTAAATTATAGAGAGAAGAGGAGAGAAATACTCTATGTCCGCATAAGTAAATATTGTATGGAGTTGCATACAGGTGTCATTCCTATATCTTTATAACGAAGGTAACTGTCTGCCTGTCTTTCTCTCCATATATATTTGTATGTATATATGTATAAACACACACATGTATATACTGTGTATGTATATATGCATGTTTGTGTATATTTATATGAATGTATGTATAGATATAGATATAGATATGTAGATATATGTAATCTGTATAAGAGAAAGTTCTTCTTCAAGTCCCTCATATAGCAGGCATACTGCATTGGGGAATGAAAAATAGTGCTCTCCTTATCCTTCAATCCAATCCAACTCATTCACCAATCATTTATTCAGTTCCTTTAGTGAACAGTCCTGTATGGAAAGAGTTACTTTGAATTCTTTATCTCCTTTAAAAAAAAAACCCTAACACTTTTTTCTCCAAGGTTCTTCCTCAGTCCTACTATCCTAACTCTCTCTTACCCATTCATTTCTAAAATACTTAGTCAAGTTTTCTTCTTCCTTCTGATCCTAACTTCCTAGGAGGCAGTTACCCCACTTTATCCTCAACCCCTTTCAACTTGGCTTCTGCTCCTATTGCTCCACTAAAATTTCAAAGTTTTTGTTTGTTTGTTTACCAATGACTTCCTAATCACCAGATCTATTGACTTCTTTCCTGTCCTAATTTTTCTGATGTCTCCCTGGAGTTTTGCCACTTCTATACCCCTCCTACTCAAGCAGAATGGTGTAGGGGAGAACCACTGGCCTTGGAATCAGATCAGGGAAGTCACTTTATGTCACTTTGTTTCTTCATCATTAAAATGGTGATATTAAGAGAATATATGAAATAGTAGGTGAAAAGTGCTTTGTAAACTGCAAAGAAATGTGACCTAGGATTATTGTTAAAATTGGAGTAAGAGAATGGTCTTTTGCATCTCAGGCCACTAGTCTTTTAAATATATATATTGTGTTGCTTCTACCATCACAAATATCTCAGTTCAATTCCTCCATAACCTATTTAGGGAGATTATCAGTTTTGGTAACCACTTGGTTCTTGACATATCATTGAATAAATATAATGAGAAAATGCCATTCATTTGTGTTCCGTCTTTAAAAAATGGATTGACTGCTAAAATCCACAGCTCCTAAAGGGTGATGAATAGGATCTTTGCCAAAGCTTTCCAGCAGCCTATCCCAAGCAGGTTGGAATATAATTAGCTCAGGTGGGAGCTGGACAGTCATTAGACACTGATGGAAACTCAAAGCAATCTAGTTGTATCATAATGGGATAAAATAAAAATCAACTTTCTGCTTTCCATTGTTCAAGGGGGAATTCAATGAAGAAAATTCTCTATATGAGAGATTGCATAGATAATCCTTAGTGAGAAAAGGGAGCATTTTGTCAGCAAGGAATATTTCCACAAGCAAGTGATATTTCACAGAAAGATTCTCAGATTCATAGAACATAGAATGTTAGCATTAAGAGGGATTGTAGAACCATAATAAAAGACTGTCAGAGCTAGAAGGGACCTTAGAATCCTAGAAGGCAGAATGCAATATCTCAGATGGAAGGGGACTCAGGAATCATCTGGTTCTAATTCTTTACTTTTATAGATAAGAAAATGAGACCCTGAGAGAAATGACTTACTTACCCAAGGCCAAACAGATAAATAGTTGTAGAGCTGGTGGTGCTAGAACCCTGGTTTCTTTCATTAGACCTCTCTCCATTTTACTATGCACTCACAAGATTTAAGCTTTAAACCATTCATCATTTTTTTTATTCTTTTAACCAGGTTCACAATCTTTTTTTTTAAGATTTTATTTATTTTGAATTTTACAATTTTACCCCATCTTACTTCCTTCCCCCCCAACCCCATTCATCAATATTTTGATACTTATTATCTACTGAGGGTGTAGAATACTTTGGGATTACAGAGGAAGTTTAAAGTGTCTTCAAGAAGTTTATAGTCTAGTGGGGAGATAAATCAAGTACATAAAAAAAGAACTAATAATACACTATTACTTGCCAAATAAGTCATTCAGACAAAAAGCAAAGGTAAAGAGCACTGGCTCTGGAGTCAGGAAGACCTGAGTTTTAACCTGAAGGGTAAACTTCAAATTTAATTCTTACTTAGCTGTGTGAATTTGGCCAAGTCACTTAACCCCATATCTTTGTAAAAACAAAAAGCAAACAGACAATGAACAGTTACCCAGGAAAGGAACTTATTCTAATCCACTCACTAAAAAATTTAATTTTGTTTTAATTTTCATCAATACAAATGTTTAAATACATGAGTAAGAATCAAAAGACAATATTAGAAAATATTAAACAATAAAATAAATCAAATTCTTCAATAAGTCAATCTTAGAATAAATAAAATAGGTAAAAAAATTCTAAAAAACTTAAGTAAAATAATATGAAAAATGTGATTGTGAAATGAATATATTGCTATTCTTTTCATCACTTACTTACAGATCAAACAAATAAAGTTTTTGTTGGTTATTAGCTTTTGTATTTTCCATGAATGTTTTTGATGTTTGATGGTTTTTTCTTTCTTTACACACACATAGTTGAAGTCAGTGTGTATAATGTTCTTTTCATTTTTTTCCTACTCTGTATCAATTCATATGACCTTATTTTATATGTTTGTGTTATCATCTTTGCTGCTTCTTAGAGTCCAATGATATTCCTTTAGAATCCATTTGAATTATTCCATTTGAATAATGCTGTTATGAAACATTTTTTTAAAGATAGTACTTTTCTTCTTGTTAAAAATTTCCTTAAAGCTATAAACCATAAAATTGGATTTTTGGAGTTAAAGGGCATTAACAATTAAAATAGATAATTGTATAATTCCACAGTGCCTTTCATTATGGAGAAAGGGGATCATCATCACTGTGCTCATTCATGATGATGTCATCATTATCATCAGCAACAAACTGTTAACCTGTTACCACCAAAAGGTAGATAAGTACAGGAGCTCTGAAAGTGACAATGGTCTTCCCTCCTCCCCAAACTTGTATTTCTGTTTCCAGCTGATATTGCTTCACCCTGAACCCAAGAACCTTGAGAATGGCAATATTTCCGGCATACTCAGCCATTCAACTGCTCCTATAGATGCTACAGTCACAACTACTGAAGATCCAGAAAAGAAAGTTTTAGTCACCAAAGTATTTGGTACTATCAAATTGTTTCAATGTCAGAAACTGATTAGATATTCTCTATGAATTGAGACTAAGTTCTGCTTCCTGCTACACCTTAAGGACCTTGAGATCTTCCCAACTGACTTGTGGTTGAATTTTTCCATATATTTTGCCTCCCTCATTAAACTATAAGTGCATAAGGATTTCTCATTTTCTGTTTTTATTTCCAGTGCTTAGGACAGTTTTTACATATTGTAAATGTGTAATAAATGCTTTATTCATTCTTTAATTCAAAATGATAAGATCAACCTTTACAGCACCACCATCAATAAACTAGCATGCTATTTTTCACATTCCTGCCAATGCTGAATTTTGTCACCTTTTGTTATCATTGTTTGTTTTGTGAATGTAGAAGGGCAGCTTAGAGTTGTTTTAATTTGAATCTAATTATTGACTTTGAATGGTATTTCAAGAGGTTGTTTAATATATTTCAAGAACTGATTATTCATATCCTTTGCCCATTTATATTAGAAAATATTCTATTACTCTTATAAAATTTATGTCATCTTCCTATAAACTTGTCAGACATTTATCAGACCTGTTCATGGATTGGCCAGTAGTAGATCCCAGGTCAAGCCCCACCTGTTAGAGCCTTGATTGGCTTAGTGTAAGTAAATGTAAGTAGCAGTTGTTTCTTTGGCCAGAAATCCTGGGAGTCTTCTGGTCTTCCCTCACTCCTGTTACCCCAATAACAAATTCCATTGTATCAAGAATCACTGACTGTGTTGACATCCTGGAGGGGGAAAATTCACATTGCTTTTGTGAAGGTCTTAGCATAACTGATAAAGCACAAAGATACTGGGTTTGGAAGGAGTCATCCTTTCTGGCACCTTCTAGGAAAAGTAGCTGATTGAATTTTTTGAGGGGACTAGGCCATTCTCTGCCTCATTTCTTACCTAGCCTTAATCACTGAATGAAATGGGTGTGGCTTCAAGCAAGCTGAGATTTGTTAAACACCTTAGCTTAAAAAATCCAAAACTCTCCTGCTGCATCCAGAGTCATTTCTAATCATCCTCAGCTATATCTTGTCATTGAACCCAGATAGTTCCTGAGGAGAAAGTGAGACTGGTGACTTTGCATGGCCATCATTGAACTCCAATTCACTTTCATGTCATGGTATCACCTCCCAGGTGTGATGGTCCTCTTTGAGAATGAAAGACAAACAGCAACAACAAATAGATACAAACATTCTGTAAAGCAATTTGTAATTATACACAGAATTATTAAATAGTGTTTACTTCAATTCAGCTATACCATTAATAAACTTAAGATTATGTAGAGAAATATTTATGTCAGCTTTTGTTTGTGTGTATGGTGGCAAAAAAAAAGGAAACTAAGAGGATGTTGTACAACTGAGGAATATCTGAATAAGTTGTGATATATGATTATGATGGTATACTATTATATTGTAAGAAATGAAGTAAATGATTTCAAAATTACATGGCATTATATGAACTGCTGCAGTGATATGAACAGAACGAATACTTTATAACATCAATATTATAAAGATGAACAATTTTGAGGACTTTTATTTATATATTAACAAGAATGAAATGAATAGAACCAAGAGAACAATTTGCATGACACTATAACAATAACTTTGAAAATTTCAAGAACAATTTTAATATCTATACATTTATATATCTTAAAATTAATATAATGAACATAACATGATTCCTGAGAATCAAGATTTCAATAGGCTAATCATTATAGAAATATAATTAAAGAGAACTGAGAAGATGCTAAAGATGTTAAATGTTACTTGAACTTCAGATGAAGTGACTGTTATTAGTTTTACTTATCTCCTTTACTTACAAGACACCTCTCTCTCTCTCTCTCTCTCTTTTTTAGGTTTTTGCAAGGCAAATGGAGTTAATCAGTTTGCCCAAGGCCACACAGCTAGGTAATTATCAAGTGTCTGAGACCGGATTTGAACCCAGATACTCCTGACTCCAGGGCCAGTGCTTTATCCACTGTGCCACATAGCCGCCCCCAAGATACCTCTCTTAAAGTGGGAGTGATCTGTGAATGTTTGCAATATAGAAACAAAACATAGCAATAAAACTGAAAATGTAATGCTTTTACTAGGGCTGTTTAATCTAAAATTGCTTTTGTTGACCACCACGAGTGGTCAATTCTTTCATAAAGAATTAAACAAAACATCATGTTAACTTCCAGAGTTTGTCCTAATGAGACAAACATTCACTTCCAGAGTTCGGTCTAAGGAAAGAACAAACAGAATTAGATTAAATTCACATTTATTAGATTTCTCTAAGGTAAAGGATTACATGCATAGAGTTTTCAGCAAGCAGGAACTGAAAAAAACTAAAAAAAAAACTAAGCCTAGTGAACTGCTCTCCCTAGTGAACTGCTCTCGACTCAGAATAGAATCCATATCAGACATTCCATTAGGTGAACAACAATGCAGATTAGGAGTGACGCCTCCCAGTTCAGAATCTTTGTGCCTAATCAGTTATGCTAAAGACCTTCTATGAAGTAGTGAATCTTTCCCCTCCTGGAAGTTGGTGCCATCCAGTGACCATTGATCCAATGGGGAGATTCATATTCATTATTAGAGGAAAAAAGCAGATAAAATTTATATTTGTTTTTAGATGATGTCAACACTTCTATGATTTTCTTCTTATTCTGAATGTATTGCTTTTATTTATGCAAAGCTTTTATATTTTTATATAATCAAATTAAAATATTGTGTCTAATTATTTCTTCTATATAATGCTGGTTAAGAATTTTTCTTCTATCTCTAGATATACAAAATTTAATCTTCCAATTTCTTGTATTTTTTATGGTATCCTCAAATGAATATGATCTCATCAATCTGGAAGTATCATGCTTGTCTATGTTCACTCATAATCTCCTAAAGAGAATACACTAAACCTGCAGAAACTCTGCCTCACTTCTTCCTGACTGACATCACTAGGGGACTAATGGAGCATTCCAATTGGACATTTTCTTTTTAAAATTTAGCTCATTGATCCATTTGGAATTTATCATAGAGTTTTATGTTAAGTATTGAGATCATGTTTTCCCAAAAAAAGTACTATTTTTCCCTAAAGTTTTTGTGCAGAATACATTTCTTCCCTAGTGTGTTTTGTTCTTGGATTTATCAAATACTAGATAAGAATAAGCATTTGGTTCATAAATTTTGCTTACTTAACCTTGTCTACCAATCTTTCTTCTATTTTTACAAAATCTACTATCAGGTAGTTTTGATAACACATATCATTTTATACCTGAAAAATGCCATTCCTATTGTATCTTACTTGCCTTATTTTCAGCTTTCTTTAAGCCTTTTTGTACTTTCATGTGAATTTTATTTTTGCTTTTGTTTTGATAAAATATTCCATTTGCATTTTGATTGATTTAGTGTTACATGTGTAGTTAATTTTGGTGGTAATTTTTACTATACTAGCTTAGCTAGGCCAAGAAGAGTGAATTCTGGAGGTAACTGGTGGCACAATGGATAGAATGCCTGACCTGGAGTCAGAAAGACCTGAATTTAAATTTGACCTCAGATACTTTCTATCTGTGTGATCCTGGACAAGTCATTTAGTTTTGGCTTGCCTTAGTTTCCTCAAATGTAAAATAGTGATAAAAAGAGCCTCTACCTTACAGTGTTGGTGTGAGGATCAAAGAAAATGCATGAAACATTGTGAATGCTATGGAAATGCTTATTTCCTCTCCCCCTTTTCTTCTCCAGCTATCTACTGCATTTCCCCTTGTATAAAGCACCCATTTTCAAAAAAATTTGGGGTCTAAACACTGGGAGCATCTTATACAATGGTTATAAATTTTTTGATTTGCATTTCCCACTTTTTCGAACTTGTTGTCTTTGTGCTCAATGTTTCACATGTGTTACTGGTATATTAGGCTACATTTTGCCACATTTGGATGAGAAATGGCTCAGAAAAGATTTTTGTCCAATGCTGAATTCAAGTTCTAAGTGATCCAGTTTGTAAAGGTGAATGGAAATCATGCTGCTGAACTTAAGTTTGGTCCTCCTCCAACTGAGAAAACAATCCAAGACTAGCTACAGGAAGAAGAAGTCCTACTGAAAATGCCATAGAAGGCTGTGAGAGGCAAGGCAGCCAAATGGTCTGAGAGGGAATTGAAAGGATGGATTGAAGAGCAAAGAGCCAGTGGAGTTCCTGTGTCCACAAAGATGGGTCAGCATGAGGCAAGAAGAATTGTTGATGAACAAGAAGTGACTGATTTCAAAGGAGGAAAGGATTCATGCTTCAGGTTCATGAAACAGAATGGACTAAGCATGCAAGATGCCTGAAAACTTTGAGCAGAAGTTCCTTGAATTTCATGATGAATAAAACTTGAATTCAATAACTTTATGAAATACATTTTTTTTCAAATTTTGGACCCCCAAATTAAGCTGTGTCTCATACATGGGGGAATATGGTAGATTTTTTAAAATTTCTTTTAAGAATTGCTTTATATAAATTCTGTATGTGTTGTGACAACTTAACTTCCAGATATTTAATGTATTTTATTATGTGTTTGAATGGTATTTTTTATACATTTTTCTAGCTTTTTAAATAACATAAAAGTACTGATGATTTTATGAGATTATTTTGTATCCTGCAACTTTGCAGAAGCCATTTATTCTTTAAATTAGATTTTTTGCTGTTGATTATTTTAATAAACCATCATGTCATCTGGAAAGAGATAGTTTAGCTTCTTTGTTGCCAATGTTAACTCCTTTAATTTATTTTTCTTGTCATATTCCTATCATTAGCATTGCTAGAATTATGCTGAATAATAATGGTGATAGTAAATTCCCTTGTTTCACCTCTGTTCTTAATAGGTTGTGTCATATTTCCTCACCACAAATAAAGTTTCATATTGATTTCAAATAATGCTTTTTATCATGTTGAAAAAATATTTCTTATTTTTATGCTTTTTAGTGTTTTCAACATAAAGAAACATTGTAACATATCAATGGCTTTTCCAGCATTTATCTACATAGGTTGGATTAAAAACCAAGTAGTTTTCAATTGCTTTATTATTTCTCATTCACTTTCTTTTTAAAAAAATTTTATTTATTTAAGGCAATGGGGTTAAGTGACTTGCTCACGGTCACACAGCTAGGCAACTATTAAGTACATGAGGCCAGATTTGAGCTCAGGTCCTCCTGACTCCAGGGCCTGTGTTCTATCCATTAGCCACCTAGCTGCCCCTCATTCACATTCTAATGTTGAGTGTCTTTTGTCTTCCTAATATAAATCCAACCTAGACAGAATTAATTCCTTTTTAGTATATATTGTTATATTTGATAATATTTAAATATATTGTCTGTTTTATCCTTTCCTGTTTTAGCTATCAAGACTATATTAATCTCCTTAGAGAAAGAGAGAGATTACCAACAAAGAAATAAATAAGAAATTACAAGAAATAGAAGGAAAATAAGCAAAATTTTCAAAATATATTATACATAGTTCTAGTGAGCAAAAATTTATGAATACAAAATGAATGAGTATCTTAAAAAGTATAAAGTTCCAAGATAAAGAAAGAAATAACTCATCTGAATGAGCCAATGTCAGAGAGATTTATTAGGTCAAATGACTGACACAGGAAAAAAGGGCATAGACTAAAAGATTTACAGGTAAATTTTAGTCATTTTGTTCTAGCAAATATTCTCTCTCTCTCTGTCTCTCTGTCTCTGGCATAAAAATAAATTTATTGATATTTTAACAGACAGATACTACTCAATAAATACCTAAAGAGACGTCTTTAAAAGATTGTTTGGGGGGGGTGGCTAGGTGGTGCAGTGGCTAAAGCACCAGCCCTTGGAGTCAGGAGTACCTGGGTTCAAATCCGGTCTCAGACACTTAATAATTACCTAACTGTGTGGCCTTGGACAAGCCACTTAACCCCATTTGCCTTGCAAAAACCTAAAATAAAAGATTGTTGGTTATTTTTAAAATAAATTTTATTCTTTTTTTTGCTTTTACATTATCTAAACTCCTCCCAGTATCCTTCTTCCCTTTTCCACAGAATCAACTAATATTACAAAGAATATTTAAAGAAAAGATCAGTAAAACAAATCAATACATTCAAAAAATCAAAAATATATACCTCCCACATCAGTGAAGAAATAGGAAGAAGTGTCTTGTCATAACTCTTCTTTCAATCAAATTTATTTATTGTAATTCTGCAACATTCACTAATTCATTGTTTTATAGTGGTTCTTTCCATTTAAATGGTGGAGTTGGAGGTCTTTCAGACACCCTTCAGAGATTGTAAGAGGTTAAATAATTTACCTGAGGTATATAGACTTGTATAGAATCAAAAATAAAATTATTTAAAATATATTATATTTTTATGCATATACAATATATGCATAAATAAATATGATTTGAGGTCTGGTCCCCCTCTGTGAAGAGTAGGAGAAGGGCTGTTCTGATATCAGAGGTCTGCTTTCAGTGTGTCTCTGGAACCACCAGAAGTGTCTTCTATGGCAGGTTTTATAGCATTCTCTGACACCATTTGGAATGACATCTCCTTCCCCCTCAGCAAAACTGCCCCAAGGCTTGGGGGCTGTTAGAAAAAAATAGTAGTCTAATCTAATCTATCAAGGGAAGGATGCTTTATACCATTGATTTTAAATTAGATCTCAGCTTCCTACTACTGGCTGTATGCCACTTGGACAAGTCACTAACCTCAGTCTTCTCAATTGAAAATGGGAACTATAATAGCACTATTTCTCAGAGCATTATGAGGAAAAATTGAGATTATATTTTTAAGTACTTAACAGCAGAGGAGAGAACATTAAGTTTTTACAAGTAAAAGCTTAATAAATAATTGCTATTTGTTAGACTTATCAGTATCTTCAATATCTTCTACCCCTCTCATTGAAGGGAAGGCTGAAAGAAGAGCTCCTAACGAAGTGGGAGCAGAGAGAAGGGAAACATGTAAAACATAATTGGAAGTTACAAACGAAAGGATTTGGCATCTATTGCTAAGAATAGAGTGGGGACACCTAGGTTGGTGTCTTCAACAGAAGGAGAGAAACTCAAAAGAGGAGTGGCTTGGTTAGAAAGATAATGAACTTTGTTTTGGGCACAGGTCTGTGAAACCTGCGGGATATTTCAGTTTGAAATGTCTGTAGGCAGTGATATGAGATTGGAGCTCAGAAGACTAGAGTTGCTTCATTATTCTCTGTTGGTCTCCCCCATCCCTCTCTCTCTTTCTCTTCTCTTCTCCATACTACTCCCCGCCCCCCCCCCCCATAGATGAGGTGATAAGAGAACTTGTAATGTCACCAAGTCAAAGTGTGGAAAGAAAAGTAAGGGCTTGAAAAAAAAGACTTCCATTTGACTGTTTATTTTCAATGATTTCATTTTGTTTTGTACATTCCCCATATAATCACCAATCCATTAAGTTCATCAAGATTTTATTAGGGTTTCAAAAGAGACTTTTAAAAAGTGTTCAGACTAGTAGAAGAGCCAAGATAAGAGGGATTGAGGAGGTGAGGAATGGTAAACTGAATTAAATGCTGCAGAAAAGTAAGAGCATCACCTTGCCTTTTGAGAATGGACCATTAAATTAAGCAGTTACTCTTCTATCACTTGATATAAAGTAATATGATTAAGAACAGTAAACCATCTGATTAGCCTCATTGTAAAACGAGGATACTAATACTGGCACTACTTGAGGGGGACTGTAAGGGCGGGGCTTTGTGAACCTCAAAAGCCCAATGAAAATTCGAGCTTTTATTGAAGATGAATAAACAGGCTCGGAGAAGTTGCTGAGCCAATCCTAGGCCACAGGAACTCCCCGCCCCCATTTCACCAGCCTCCCAGGTAGGGGCAGCAAAGGGAGCCTTCCAGCAGGCAGCCGCTCCCCCTTCCCCTCCTCCCCTCCGCGACGCCCGAACCCCGGCCACCTCCAGAGAACTCGCGCCGCCCCATTCAGATGGCTTACTAGAACAACGGAAATGGACTTTGTTTACCCTCTCCAGGCAAAGGAGGAGTTCCAAAAAGGCCATCTCTGCCACTATTTGAGGCGAGCGGGGAGTCGGAGCTAGGCTCGAGGTGGGAGGGAGAAGCGGAGCGCCAGCCCGGCCCCTTTAAGAGGAGCTCTACCTTTCCTGCGCCGTCCCAGGCCTCTTTTTGTACCTGTATTTTCAAAGCGCTTCCGAGCCCTCTGATTGGCTGCGTGGGGGAGGGGCCGCGACATCCTTTCTCTAGGAGCAGTAACTTGAACCTGCCGCGAGCGGGCAGGGGAGGGGAGCTTCGGGGCGCGGGGAGGCGGAGGCGAACGCAACCTGCGAAGACTCAACCATCTGGGCGGCCTCCCCCCCGAGCCCGCCCCGCCCCCCACCCCCCCGGAGTCGCCCAATCGGGTGTGCGGGGGGCGGAGCCCGCGCCGCCCCGCCTCCGGCCAGGCGCCGGCGGCCGAGGGGTGGAGGGAGGAGCGGGGCTGGGGTCGGCGCGGCTCTCCGCCTCCTTCCCGCCCTCCCCCCTCCCCCAGTCCTCCGGCGGGCCGGCGGCCCAGGCCCGAGCCCCCCGCGCTCGCTCCTCCCCCGGGTGGGTGGGGCCGCCTCGGGCCCCGAAGCCGGGGAGGGGGAGGGGCTCGGTCTCCTCCGGCCGGACCGGAGAGCGGAGCGGGCTCCCGGCGCCGCAGCCCCCCCAGACGGAAGCCCCGCGGCCGCAGGGCCACGCCAGAGCCGGAGCCGGGGCCGGGCGGGGCGCGGGCGGCGCGGGGCGGCGGACGGCGGGCCGCCGAGGGTCTGCCCCGGCCGCGCAGCGGTGAGACGCGCCTGGCGCCCGAGCCCTCCTCGGAGGCTGCCCGGCCGCCCAGAGCCCCCGGCGCGCGCTGGAGCCCCCGGGCCGCTGGTCCGGCCGCGGGCAGCAGGTGCCGGCTCGCGCTCTCGGCCCGCCCCCGGCGGGGGCAGGGGCGCCGCGGCAGTGGGTCGGCTCCTCCCCCGGGGCCAGAGGTGTGGTGTGCAGGGAGCGCGGCGCAAGTTAGCGGAGATGCGCCGGTGACCCGGAGCCGGTGCCCCGGAGCCGGTGCCCCGGAGCCGGTGCCCGAGCCGCCGGTGCCCGAGCCGCCGCCGCCGCCGCCATGGCCAAGAACCCGTCGGAGGGGCCGGGCAAGGAGGAGCTGAGCAAGGTTCCGGACGAGGAGCTGCTCCGCTGGAGCAAGGAGGAGCTGGCGCGGCGGCTGCGGCGGGCCGAGGGCGAGAAGATGGGCCTCATGCTGGAGCACGGCAACCTGATGAAGGACGTCAACCGGCGGCTGCAGCTGCACCTCCTGGAGATCCGCGGCCTCAAGGAGGTCAACCAGAAGCTGCAGGACGACAACCAGGAGCTGCGGGAGCTCTGCTGCTTCCTGGACGACGACCGGCAGAAGGGCAAGAAGCTGTCGCGCGAGTGGCAGCGCTTCGGCCGCCACGCGGCGGGCGCGCTGTGGAAGGAGGTGGCCCTGTCCCAGCAGAAGCTGCGCGAGCTGGAGGCCCGCCAGGACGCCCTGGTGCGGGAGAACCTGGAGCTCAAGGAGATCGTGCTCATGCTGGACGAGGAGCGCAGCGGCGCCGGCTCCCGCAGCTCCATCGACAGCCAGGCCAGCCTCTCCAACCTGGCGGGGGGCGCGGGCGGAGCGGGGCCCCGCGACGTGGGCGACGGCAGCAGCACCTCCAGCGCCGGCAGCGGCGGCAGCCCCGACCACCACCACCCCCACCCGCCGCACCCGCACGGGCACCCGCCGCCGCCGCCGCCGCCCGGCCCCCCGCAGCCCCCGCCGCCCGCCGGCGCCGCGCCTGCCCCGCACAAGGCGGCCGACGCCAAGGCCGGGGCCACCCGCAGATCCCTGGACGACCTGTCGGCGCCCCCGCACCAGCGGAGCCTCTCCAACGGCCTCCACGGTAAGAAGCCGGCCCTCGGCGCGCCCTCCGCGGCGGCGGGGCTGGAAGCCCCCCTGGGGACTCCCGCTGGGCGAGAAGTTTTGGGACTAACTCGGGGTTTAGGTTTCCCCGGAACCGTTCGTCAAAATGAGCTTTCCGAACTTGGGCACTCAGGGCGCTTTTTTGGGGCAACTTGGGCGAAGCTGGCTGGGCTCTACTAGGCTTGAAAGACGGGTCTGCAAGCGTGACCCCTTTTCTTTGCGGGCGGGTGTTGAGCCGGACACGGAACGTTCCGGGCTCTGGAGCCTCTGCGGTTCTGGACGCGGAGTAACGATCTCTCTTTGGCTTCCCCGCTCCTGTCTGGTGCATAGAGAGCTCGAAGCTGCCACTGCAGTGGGCAGGACTCGGTGCTCCCGCTGGGCTCTGGGTGGCTTCACCTGCTACTTTCCGAGAAGCCTCTGGCTCCTCTGCTTTCGTCTCCGCCTCTCCCTCTCTCCTTAGTCAGGAGAAGCCAATTTCCTTCTTCATTTTGGCATCGCTCTCAAGGGAAGTTAAACAGATGCTCAAACTGTCTCCTGATACACTGTTTATATTTGCCAGGAATACCATGTGGGCGGCCATAGACTTGTAGCAATGAAGTGGGTGATTGGGTTTGTGATAATGGATGACTGCGTTGTGTGCGTGTGAATTTAATAAATGGGTAAATCTAGCATGTAAAGGGGGAAAAGCCTTGATTTGGAAGGGAGGTCTGGAGGTTTAACCATTAGGAGAAACTACCTTCCCTAAGGAACACTAGGTGGGTGGGTGTAATTGTGGTGAAGGAGGGGATTTAGCTAGGTGCCTGAGGCTTAATCAGTTCTGAGATTATTAGCTCCTGTGAAGGAAAGTACTTTTAGAGAAAATGCAAAGGCTCAGACCTTGGACTAAAGCTGAATTCCTCCTCTCTTTGTTGACATCCTTACATGAAAGTGAAGGCCACATTTCTCTGGAATAAAATTTAAACAATCCTTGCATGTTGCTCTTTAGGGAGGTACAGCCTTGACAACAGCAAAATTGGAGTGTTAAAATAAAATAATACATGTGCTTATTAACTAGAGGGGTTGTCCTGCATTATAGAATGAGTGTTCGTTTCCAGTTCTTTCTTATAGGCATAGTTTTGGTTCATGAGAATAAAGATGTTTCGAGTATTTCAACTCACAATTCACATGCATATGTGTATAGATGTATAAGGTATATACATGTGCATATACATACGTATGTTATATATACACACAACACACACATTTAAATGTCCCCAGTAAAGAATATTGGTGGTAGTATTAAGTATAAAGTGTTTTCACATCAGTTATCTCATGTGCTCCTGTGGGGCAAAGCAATCAAGTAAGAGTAGCTCCATTTCACAGATGAGCAAATGGACAGGAGTTGTGTGTCACAGCACATTCAAGAGATATCTTAGCATTTGGGAAGGGATGATGTGGTTCTCCTGATAAATGTTCAAAGGGATGTTATGGGGTAAGAAAGGTTAGACTTGTTTTGCTTGCCCCAGGGAGCACTTGGTGGAAGTGACAGACTGCTTGATATAAAGAAAAGAATTTCTGGCAATTAAGTGCCTCTGAAGAGTGCAGTGGACTATTTTAGGAGGTATAATGGATTTTGAGTCACAGAATTCTTGTCAAGGATATTGGAGAGAAATTTTTGTTAGTTATAAATTGTAATAAGTTTTGAAGTTTTTTGACTTGCCCAAGTTCTTTAAAAAAAAAAAACCCAAACAAAACGAAGGCAGTCTTCTTTCTGTTACTACTGCCTTGGATTAGGTGCCTAGGATAGGATTCAACTTTAATAAAGGAAACACTTTGGTTTTGTTTTCCCCAATCCCCTATGACTATTCAGAGCATAAAAAGGAAAAACACCAAACTGTCATCCTATGCTTATAACTTTTGGATCCATTTTTCCTTGAAAAAAAAACCCCTTGGGATTTAGGATCAGCAAATGCCTGTCAGAGCCTGTTCCATCTTCTTCAAATGATGCTTTTTAATCTTCCAGGCTGTATCTGGCTTGGCTTTGCTCTCCTCCCCTCCAGATTTGTGATGGTAGTTCCTTGTTCTTCCACATTTTTGGCTTCTCAGTTCCGGCTTCTGGTGGCTATTTTAAACTATTTGCCTGCAGGTGAAGATTAAGCTCAGCTTTTCTGGTGTTCTTTAAAACATTTTGGAATATTAATGAGGAAAAGAGACAGTTGTAGGCTTGCAGCTCCACTGATGAAAATGATTTCTCTTTAGTTTCTTAAGCTCAGAAATCTGGATTCAGAAATCTGAACTATTTCAGGTTATCTGGTAAACTGCCAGTGTATGGGGTGGGGTAGGGAGTGACCAGGTAGCAAATAGAGAAATCTTGATTTGTTGGGATTGGGAGGGCCCTTTAATACCTTTCAATTCTATCTCTTCATTTGTTTGAGGCAGAAGCAAGAGAAGTGGCTCAAAGTGACTTACTTACCTGACATCATATAGGTAGAATTAATGGCAGTTCTTAAATGAGAAAATAAGTTACTTATTCTTTTACTTGGCTTGGTGAAAGTTTGGATTTGAATGGACATTTTGTTACACTCTAGGGATCTTACAGTGTTGAACTCATTTGTGTTTCCATTTGTATGCTATTCACTCGACTGTACTGAGTTTCTGATTGTTAATCTCTTAATTATCCTCTCCCCCACCCCCGCTGGAAAAACAAAAACAAAAACCTTATAACACCTAACCGAATACCCAGCTTCACTTGTTCTTTGGAGGAACTAGAAACACTTGATTGTCCAGGAAAGATGTTACAAGTAGTTAGGAAGATGACCTTTTCTCCTTTTCTATCCTTCTGTTTCTGTATTTCCTCTGATTCCACAAATGAAACTGGCTGAGAATTTTATGAGTTTAACACAGATCCATTTTAGGGGTGGAATTCCTTCTTATACACATAAGTAGGTGCTTATTGTTTAAATTGAATCTGTTGACTTTTGTTGTTAGACTATTTTTTGGATGAGGTAATTTATACTAATAATGATCTCTCATCTCTGTGTAGTATAGCATGCTATGGTTGCAAAACAAATTTCACATCTGTTATATGCTTTCCCAATACATTTATTAAGCCCCTGTAGTGTATGGAGCAGTGTGCTAGGTGGGTGAAATTAAAGTAAGCTATGTAACAACAATTCAATAAAAAAAGGCACAGCAGGTAGCATTATCCCCATTTAAAAACTAATTTGGTTATGGTTCACAGGGGTGACTGAGACAGAATTGGTACTCACCCTTCCCCAGTTTCAGTGTTTTTTCCATTGCACCAAAAGCCAAGGAGTCACCTGTCATCTTAACATTCATCCAGAATACCCAGAAGATTCAGAAATTTGACAAAAGTGGCAGTGGAGCCTGTTAAAATACATTGTGAGTATATAGAAAGGAAGTTTCATTATAGCAGACTGCTACACCATTGTGATGAAGGCACTTACTTGCTTGCATGTGTGGGTGTTGGAGTGAATGATTTCAGATTTTCTTCTTACTGCTCTATAGTTCTGTGAAGCTAAGAATTCATTCTGATATGCATGGTGACTCAGGCTTGTTCTCTAGCTCTAGGATCTGAGAATTGAACTGCTTTAAATTTCCATTCTAGAGCATATGATTTCATCAAACTGTATAGCCCTTTTTCTTTTGGACTCTGTTTATTAGATAATCTCTAGAAAATTATGGTGACCTATCTGGTCCCTCTAAACATAATGGAATTTACCCTGAAGGGGGTTTTGTTTACTGTTTTGTGATGCTTTTAATGTGAATCTGAACTGATGCTTATCAGTCCCCAGCTAATGTTGTGCTTATAGCTGTATAAGAGTGGACTGATTCAGGTAGAAAAACCTTAAATTATTATAGTTTTAAAACTGTCATCAGTATCCAGAGAAAACGAATGGAGGAAAATCTAGAAAATCTTTTGGTTTTCCTATTAAGTCTGGTATTCTATCTTCTTAATTAACTGGATATTAGTGATGATAGCACAGCAAGCAATTCTTGTAGACAAGCTAAAAAAAATCCAGTAAATCAGATAAATGACTTGAAGAGATGGCATTTGCTTATTTTTATGATGAGGTTATATGGCATAATGGAAAAAAATTCCAACTCTAGGGTCAGAAGACCTGTGTTCAGATCCCCAGATCTGATTGCTTTACTACCTGTGTGACCTAGGCAAGTCACTTCCTCCCTTGGATCTCAGGTCTTCATCTGTAAAATGAGGTCTAAAAGATCTCTGGGGGTCTCTTCTTGCGCTACATCTCTGATCCAATTGTTTTTTTTTTAAAGTCAAGGTTTTGTCTCCATTACTAGATGGAATTACTTCCTTTTTGGACCTTTATTAAAACTTTGAGGGGCAGTTAGGTGGCACAGTAGATAAAGCACTGACCCAGGAATCAGGAGGACCTGAATTTAAATCCAGCCTCAGACACTTAAAAATTAACCTAGCTGTGTGACCTTGGGCAAGTCATTTAACTTCATTGCCTTGCAAAACAAAAAAAAAACTTTGAGGAGGGAAAAAAAGAACAGGAAAAAAAAACTGCATTTATCTTGATTTAACAGAGAGGAAAAGAATGAATGGTTTTTATTCCATGCTATTTTGTTTAAAAAGAAAATCACTCTGAATGAACCGTTTATTTTGTGCCTTTCAGCATGGAACCAAGGCCAAGACCTAAGCTACTACATGTTACATTTTCAAAACATAATCTACTTTAGTGAACAAAGGTCAGAAAAGATTGATGGCCGTGGTAAGATAAGACTTTTTTTTCCCCTCCTAAACATAATCAGTGATGCTGTGATCATATTACTCCATTGGCCTTGAATAGATCCTCAATGTCTACTGAATAAATTCTTTGGTCTGGCCTTCAATACCTTCTATCAACAACACCTCCAGCCTTATCTCCCACTATTTCCCTTGATTTTATATATATATATTCTGCCTTTCTATCTTTATTTGATCAATTCCTTTACTGCAAAGTCTTCTGGTTTACATCTTTGCCAAGTTTTTTTTCCTATTTTTCAATAATAATTACTCCCCTACTCTACAGTAATAAGAAAACACACACCTTCACCCACATACACACACACACACACACACACACACACACAAAAACACACACAACATATACACACATTTGAACATGTTCCTCTCCTAGTCTAGATATTCTAGTGTTTCCCTCTTGGTTCTAAAGTCAAACACAACTTCTTCTTGCTATCTTGCCAAGAGAAAGCTCGATTCCATTCAAAATTTTCAGTGGAATAAGACAGAGAGTGCATGATATATTTTGCAATGATTTTCCTCAAAAATTCTGAAAATAAAAACAAATTTGAGTACTTAAGTGTTTAATCTAATTTGTCTGGGAAATGAATTATGTGGAACAGATCATTTCTCCAATGATGTTAAATAAATGAGGCATCAAAAATATGCATATGGTTGAATTTTTATTGTTGTTGTTCAGACCATTCCATTGGTATAGGGAATGCCTAGTGACAAAATTCCATTTTGGTGATATGACTACACCATCACTGGTGATAGCTAGTAGTTATGTACCTCCTATTCTGGACTAAACACTGATAAATATTATCTCTTTTGATCTTCACAACAACCAGGGGAGATGGGTACTATTGTTATTCCCATTTATAGTTGAGGAAACTGAAGTTAAGTGACTTGTCCAGGGTCACACAACTAGTACATATCTGAGGACAGATTTACTCATATCTTTCTGACCCCAAGCCCAGCATTCCTATCTACTCGTCCTAGCTGCAGTGCCCCAAACTGACAATCAGTTTTACAATTTAGGTCTTAAGAGAGTTGCCTGGTAGCACTGGGAGATTAAAATGACATGCCTACAGTTTCACAACTAAGTGTACTTACCCCCCTCCTAGCACTTTGATTTCCTCATCTTGAAGAGGAGAGTGGTGGACTATAGAATTTCTAACCATTCCTACCACACGTTAACATTCTGATTCCCCCATGGAGTTCAGTCTATTTGGAACAGTAGGTTTAGGTTTACATTAAACTGGGTTTCTCTAGCAATTCAAATCTGAGGTGGAGGAGGAGTGGATGTAGTTCCATAACTTTGTTACCCAACAACTCTGATCAGTATAATGACCCTATGGTATAGCCATGATACAATTCTGACAAATGATCAACTTGACTGAGGAAATATCAACCATTTGGCTAGTTTTTATAAAGCAGGAGATGTATCTACAGGACTTACAGTACGACACAAAGCAGTAATTACCAAAATTATATGATCCTGGTTAAAAATAGAACAGCAGATTTAGGTACGAGGTTCCAAAGCAAATTAACATAGTAGTAAACCTAAAATCCTCGAGTACTAGGACAAAGATTCATTATTTGACAAAAAAAAACCCCTGGAAACATTGGAAAGCAGTTCTGTTGAAATTAGCTTTAGACCACCATCTCCCAATAGGCACTGCAATAATCTCCAAATGGATATATCATCTACAAAAAAAAGGACTGGGATGTACCACTACTTCTGTTGCTTTGTGGCACATAGGGTCTTGAGTTGTCCTTAACTGGATCTGAGTAGGGAAGGTGTTAGTACCATTTCTTGTACAGTAATACAGCTCCTCACAACTTTTTTATTTATTTTATTTTTTTTAAATTTTATTTAAGACAGTGGGGTTAAGTGACTTCCCCAAGGTCACACAGCTAGGCAGTTTTTAAGTGTTTGAGGTCAAATTTAAACTCAGGTCCTCCTGATTCAAGGGACAGCTCTCTAATCACTGTGCCACCTAGTTGCCCCTCTCAAACTTTTTATGAACTGAGATTTAACTGGTGAATCTATAACTTTTTATTGAGGTCCTGTTATGTGGTGGGCACTCTGGAGGGTTAAAAGGAAGACCTCACAATCTAGGGTTTAAAACCTCAAATAAATAATAAAGAGCATCATTGGCATAGAAATGATTAGGGTGATACATTTTTAGAAGTTTATTTTCAAGTTTCAAATATTTATGCATTTGTCCTTCTTTCTTTTCTTCCCCACTGAGCAAAAACAAACAAATATAAAACAATCCAGAAAAGCAACACCATCACTACATATTAGGCTGTTTTTAAATAAAAATGGAGCAAAAGGATCTTTATAGGCATTTGTTTTAAAATAATCGCTAATCTCACATAGTTTCTCTTTGTACCTTAAAGTCCTTTCTAATACTTCAGTGACTGAACTTGTTATATGAGGCAATAGTATTCCACTGGTGCCCATTTTTACTTTAATCCTTGGGAAAGTGTTTATTAAAAATCTGCTATATTTTGAATATTGTTCTAGGTTCTGTGGAAATTATGAAAGTGTAAGACATGGTTCTGTCCCTGGAGAGGCAAAACTAATAACACACAAGAAGCTATTAGAAAACAATTAAAGTGCCACACTATGCAATTAAATGCAATACAACCAAATTTGTCTATTTACTCCAGCATCTGGATTATTTAGGTATTGGAAATGTGATGCTTAGGGATTCCTCTATTTTTAAGAAACTGAGCTCATGGTAAATTATTTTAATTCACTGTGTTACCTTAGACAGGTTATTTTATCTAGTTTGTCCTTTTGTAAAAATTAGAGTGGTGAACTGGAAGTGGGTGATCTCTTCCAATTCTGACATTTCTATAGAACATAGCTTAATGTTCTATGACTGACTGAATCAAACCTTTTTGGATCATTGAGGTTGACTGTATACAATTTTTAAGAGAAGGATTTTGTTGGAGGAAGGTTAGTCCTATTTTCCAGGAATCACAGAGTAGCTAAGAGTTCTTTGAATCTGATATCCTTCTCACTGCTGTTCTTCTGAGAATAAAAATTAAGACCCAAACATGCAAATGCAAATGAAGTTTTCTTCTTTGTGGTTCTTGCTGCCTCTCATAAGTTTCCTATAGTCCCTTCTTGTGGTTGAAAACACTACAGCCTTACAAGATTGGTAAGGGAATTGTTGACTTTTTGGGATTTACTATGACATTGCCCTTTACCATCCTCATTCTCCTGTCTCTGGATTCCTGATCTTTGGAAACAGTAATCATTTTCCAGCCATATTGTCATATTATTTACTCTCTTCTTATCACAGTTACAACACTGACATAGTGTTGTAAAGTCTGTAACTAGGAGTCTGATACCCTCTACCTCTGGAGAGACCTTTGTTATTGAAAGCCATTGTTTTCATTTGGTTAAATGCTAGTATTTTATAGTAATTCTTTTGGGTATATGGTAGTAATTTTATACCTGTTGGTGGAACTACTCTCTTAGCCCTGTCAAAAGCAATGGAAGTAAAGCTGGTAACAGTATTAATGATTTGACTCTTTTGAAGAACTATTTTAAATGCAACTGATGCTGTTAAAAGAGGTAGCTCAGTGTAGGGGGATGTTGACTAGTCTTAGGGACTGAACCAAATCTTGGTACTTACTCTTCTGGCCATGTGACACTAGGGAAGTCACTTCCCTGGAGCCCAAGATGCCTCATCTATAAAATTAAGAAAAGTAATATTTAAAATACTAGTTGTGAGGAAAATGTTTTATAAATCATCAAGTGCTATGGAGCTACTATTCTGAGCCAATATATAAGGATTGGTGAGCTGAAGTGTCTTGGCAAACTCTTAGGTCTAAGTCATTCCCTGATATTGGTCTCTTTCATATAGTGGGTTCTTGAAAAGCTGAGACTAGGGTCCATATCTCCTGGCTCCTAATCTTTCCAGTAAATTGTGCTGCTTCCTTTTATAACAAAAGTATGAAAATGATAAGTGACGGTCACATGAGGTATTGTGCTATAAATGAGTAATGAAAGAAATCTGCCTTTTTCTCATTGGTCCATTACTGACCTGTGACAGTGTGAGCATCTTGGGAGTAATATCTTGATGCAATTAAATTGACTTTTTAATGTCTGTGAGTTAATGTACTTTTACCATTCCACTGAGCTTCCTTATCTGTACAATCTCCCCCATTCTCATCTCCACCTCCCATTCTCATTCCTATCCTCCTTATTGTAATCTGTGGGAGCATTTATCACAAAGAAAAATATGGAGAAGAGAAACCTGGGTGCAAAATACCCAGCTATAGGTAGGCAGGGCTGACAAACATATTCATGTTAACACAACCACTGAGAGGAAGTTGACCCATTTCTAAAAATAGACAGTCTACTGTCAAGGGAAAAAGGTCTAATTGTCTACTCGAATCTGTCTTTCTGTTGACTCTAAGGTTGTAATATAAGGAGGTTAACTCTTGTCTTCTGAATTAACAGCTTCACAAGGAACACAGGCTCACCCTTCCCAGTCACAAGAGCATTATTGTCTGTGGCAGCTGGTAAAGCTGCTCTCTTCCTATCACAGATCTCGAACGCTAGCATTTTCTCTTTCCTAATGAGCTCTTCTTTGGGAAATGCATCCTTTGTGAAGGTAGTTCCGGTCACTGTAATCCTCAACCTGGCCTTTCAGAATGAGGTTAGTTTTTGGTAAAGGTTAGACAGCTAAGATTTCTGTTACTGTTTCCTACCTACTCTCTTCCAGATTGAGTTAGTTCCCAGTTCTTTTATTAAATCCAAATATCTATTTAATAGTCAGGGATTGCCTTTTTGACACTGGGGATACATAGATAGAGAATCAGCACCATCCTTGTCTTCTAAGAGCTTACTCTTCAATGGAGGGCAAGAAAAAAACAATAAGATAAAAAATAAAATGGAGGCAAACTCTACATCCAGATAAAGGATCCAGGGATCTGGTTATATTTATATTGATCTAGAACTAGAAAGGACATTATGTGTCCTCTTTATTTTACAAATGAGGAAATTTGAGGCCCTGAGAAGTAAAGTGATTTGCCCAAAGTTGTATTGGTTATAGTAAGTGGCAGAATTAGTATTTGACCCTAGGTTTTTATGGTTCCAAATTCAGACTTCTGAATTATTGCAAGATAGCTTCCTAAGTAGGTTGTGGTATTCATCATTGCTCCCATTTTTTTAAATAACATTTTCAGGTTTACAAAGCAAACACATTAATACATTGTTGGTGGAGCTGTGAATTAGTCCAGTTGTCCTAGAAAGCAGTTTGGAAGTAAAAAGTCACTTTTGGTACTCCCAAATCCAATAAACTGTACATGCTCTTTGACTGTGATACTATTACTGAACTCATCCCACTAAAATATCATAAAAAAGATGAAAAGGATCCATATTAGAGATATGTCAAAGAAATGGATACTATCAGTATGTCCTCTGGTTGAGAAATGACTGAACAAATGATGGGATATGTATGTCATTTCTATCACTTTCATGATAATACCCCAGTGAGATTAGTAGTGTTGGTATTGTCTTCATTTTTGTAGTTGAGAAATTTTAGGTTCAGAGGGGTGAAATAATTTCCCTAAGGTCACATAGTAAAGTAATATTAGAGCTAGAAATATGAACCCAAGCTTGTCTCTTAGCTCCAAATCCAGAGCTCTTTCAATCATAACAAACTCAAATTGTGGGAAACCTGTTAAACTCCCAGATTTCAATTGGGAAGACTTTGAGATGAGTCCATTTCTCTCTGCCTTATGTGTCATTAAAAACATTCAATATTGTCCTATTCATCTTCAAAGTTTAATTCTGCGACCGAGAAGCAGATATTATTATCTCTTTTTTAAAAAATTTATTTATTTATTTTGAATTTTACAATTTTCCCCCTAATCTCACTAACCTCCCCCAACCCCCTACAGAAGGCATTCTGTTAGTTTTTACATTGTTTCCATGGTATACATTGATCCAAGTTGAATGTGATGACAGGGAAATCATATCCTTAAGGAAAAAAAAGTATAAGAGATAGCAAAATTATGGAATAACATTTTTTTTTAAATTAAAGGTAATAGTCTTTGGTCTGTATTCAAACTCAGCAATTCTTGCTCTGGATACAGATGGTATTCTCCATTGCAGACAACCCCAAATTGTCCCTGATTGTTGCACTGATGGAATGAGTGAGTCCATCAAGGTTGATCATCATCCCCATGTTGCTGTTAGGGTGTACAGTGTGGGTATACAGTGTTATTCTGGTTCTGCTCATCTCACTCAGCATCAGTTCATGCAGATCCTTCCAGGCTTCCTAGAATTCCCATCCCTCCTGGTTTCTAATAGAACAATAGTGTTCCATGACATACATAAACCCCATTTTGCTAAGCCATTCCTCAATTGAAGGACATTTACTTGATTTCCAATTTTTTGCCACCACAAACAGAGCTGCTATGAATATTTTTGTACAAGTAATGTTTTTACCCTTTTTCATAATCTCTTCAGGGAATAGTAGTATCCAGTAGTGATATTGCTGGATCAAAGAGTATGCACATTTTTGTTGTCCTTTGGTCCCAATTTCAAATTGCTCTCCAGAAAGGTTGGATGAGTTCACAGCTCCACCAACAATGTATTAGTGTCTCAGATTTCCCACATCCCTTCCTATATTGATCATTGTCCTTTCTGGTCAGTTACTAGGTTTTTAATGGTAAACACAGAACTAGGGTCTCCCCATGCTATTTGCTTTGTGTTTGTATGGGAATGATTTTCTCATTGCCCTCTGCCTAGTTTTTAAAAAGTGCAGCTTTTTTTCCTGGGATAAAGGGATTTCCATTCTATTTTGTAACTTAGGGGGGGTATCTAGAGATACATCAGAAATTTAGTGGATCAGAAATGCATGGAACTTTATTTTTTTGTATATCTATTCTCTATTTTTACATCACTTTGGAATATATCCTTCTTCCCCCTTCTTCCTAGTGAGCCATCCCTTATAAGAAATAATAAAAGCAGAAAAAGCAGTTCAGCAAAACCAACATCAGTCAAATCTGATAGTATATGCCATATTTCATAACCATAGTCCCCCCAACTCTGCAAAGAATGAAAGGAGGTACATTGAAATTATTTTTTAAATTCTGGACTTAAACACTAATAATATGAGCATTTTCATATAGAGAAGAAAACAGGAAAAGAAAATCACATAGGAAGACATAAATTTGTACCAAAAATACAATTCATTCAATTTTCTTTTTAAAGTTGCCCTGATTGTGTTTCCTTCTGACTCTCTCCCTTCTCTTCTGTGCATTTTCTTTTTCTTTTTTTCTTTTTTGGCAAGACAATGGGGATAAGGGGTTTGCCCAAGGTCACACAGCTAGGCAAAAATTAAGTGTCTGAGGCTGGATTTGAACTCAGGTACTCCTGACTTCAGGGCTGATACTCTATGTACTGCCTCACTAGCCACCCTTGTGCATTTTCTCAAATGCATCAAATGACCCATTTTTCTTTTCTCCTACTCCCCTCATTTTGGTAACTTTATCATTAGTCCTTCTCATCCTTCATCCTTACCCAACTGAAAAAAAATCCCAATAAAACTCGTATGTCAAATATGCATACAAATCCCCATCTTGGTCATGTATTAAAATTTATGTCTCATTCATCACTTCACTGTCAAAAGGTGAGTAGCATCTTTCATTACTGGTCCTCTAGAATCATCTATGGTCATTGTACAGAACAAATTTCTTAATTCCTTGAAAAATAATTTTTCTTTAAAATATTATTGTTGTTATATAAAAATTATTTTCCAAGATCTGCTTACTGTACCCTGTATCGATTCATATAAGTCTAACTGGGTTTCTCTGAATCTGTTCCTTTTATCATTTTCTACAGCAAATTAATAGTTTATTAGTCATATGACATAAGTTTTTTTAACCATTTAACCAAGTGATATCTACCCCTTAGTTTCCAGTTCTTTGATATTTTTGCATACATGTTTTCCTTTTTCTCTTTCTTTGATTTCTTTGGGGAGCATAAGGATATACACAGTCAAGTAACATTTTGGGCACAGTTCCAAACTGCTTTCTAGAATGACTAGACCAATTCAGTTTCACCAACAGTGTTTCACCTGCTGCACTTGCAACAGTTTTCTTTCCTTTTTTCTTTGTCATTTTTCTAATCTGGGTAGGAATTAGAACCTCATATTTTAATATTCACTTCCCTAATTATTAGTTATTTGGAGCATTTCTTCATATGATTGTTGATAGCTTGAATTTCTTCTCCTTAGAAATATCTTCATATTCTTTAGTTATTTATATCTCGGGGAATGGCCATTTTTCTTATATAATTGAGTTAATTCATTTTATAATCTAGATGTCCCATCTTTATCAGAAAAATACATTAAACTGAGATTTTTTTTTTCTAGTCAGGGAGGTGCATTTTTTTCAACTTTTCTTTTGAGCCAAACTTGATCATTGTAATTATACCCTATTCAGTTGTTTTTTAAGAGCCACAAAATTTTAAAGCCTTAAAGAAAGAGATCTTAGATTCAGAAGATTATATATATTTTTTAAAATAAGGAAAATAAAACCCAGAGGTTATATCCTAGGTTGTATAATAGTTATGCATAGCTAGGACTAGAACCCTTGTCTCTTGCCTTTGAGTCCTCTTTCCATTATAGTCTTTCTTTCATGTTATATAATCCATCTTTGCAATTTTTCTCATTATTTGCTCTTTCATTCTATTAGGCCTCTTTCTTTCTGCTGTGTTTCATGTGTGACTTTGGGTCCTCATGTAATGTTAGGAAATGAAAACTCTTTTTAATGCTCTTTTGGGATTTTATGTCCCCTTGGGGATATTTTTGGGTGAAGTGTTGTGGACATGATGCTTAGATAGAATGACATCTCTATTGATACTGTACCCTTTATGTCAAGATAGAAAGGACTTTTATTTACATATAATTTGAAGGTATTTTTGACACACTGTTCTTTTAGCTTTGTCTCATTTTTCAACCTCTCATTTTGCCCTCCTGCTCCCTTGCAGCATGTGAAGCAGGGAGTGGGTTGGACTCCCAGAGTCTGGTGTCACTTTGATCTTTTCCTTGGATTTGCAGAACTCTTAATCCTGTTCTACTGAGTTAAAAACTTGTGCATTACAGAATGTGAGGCTACATGATCTGCCCCTGTAGAGTATGAAGATAGTATATTATGGGAAAATATTGAAGAAAAAGCCTCTTGTTTTCTGGGCTGTGGTGTCAATCTGGCCTATTTAACTAGAAGAGGGATGGTACTATTCTCTCCTTCCTGTCTTCCCCATTTTCCTTTTATCTGATATTATTTTGTCTGAATCAGGTAGACGTAGGCTAGAATCATAGGGAATAGCCTTTTGGGGGTAGTATTGGTTAGAGATTTCTTTTGAACTATGTCTTTTGTCTGCAATTTGAAGCCCCAATGGTGTGGGAATAGCCTCAATCTTCTGATTCCAAGAGCTAACTCTGCCCTGAATTTGACTTTGTTTTCTTAGGCAGGTATTTTTACCTTTCTGAACTTCAATTTCCCCTTTAAAAAAAATACACTATTTACCTACAGTGATTGTGAAGGATCATGTGAGGTAATTGGGTGGTAGAGTGTTTTGTAATCACAAAGTTCTGTAAAAATGTGAGATAGTTCAGAAAAAGACCTTAGATTTGTTTCCATTTAACTTCAAAGTAAATGAACTATAGTTCTCACTAGCCTATTTAGGGCAAACTCTTTTGCATGAATGGAGTTCAAACCTGAAATTACTCTTTATTATATTGACAGATCCCCCCTTTCTTGAGATAACAAGTGTGTCAGAGATATTGCATATATCATAAGACCATGGGATGATTAGGAAGGAAGGAAGGTTATTTAACATTTATTTTTTTACAAGACTCTGTGCTAAACACTTTACAAATATTATCTCATTTGATTCTCACATAATCCTGGGAGAAGGTGCTATAATTATACCCATTTTACAGTTGAGGAAATTGAGGTAGATAGAACCTCAGGGACATACGTATCTAAGGCTGGGTTTGAACTTGGTTTTCCCTGACTCCAGGTTCAGGGCTCTATCTATACATTGCACCACTTTTATTAGCGGCTGTCAGAGCTAAAAGAAATCTTAGAATCAAAATAAGACTTGAGCCTATTGAATTGGAACATCATTGATGGAATCATGGTACACAGAACATTCAAAGTAGGAGGGATCATATAGAAAACTCCTCCAAACCCTTTAATTTATAGATGAGAAAAGTGAACATGAGAAATAGCTTGCCTGAGGGTACACAGTAAATTAGTGTCACACTCAGGACAAGAATTTGACTCCTCTCCTAACCATAACTACAGGTTGCTATTGAGTTTGTTAGCAGAGTGCTTGGGGGGAGAACAGAAGCAAAAATCTGACACTTTATTCCTCTTCTTCTAAAACTTTGGTCAGCAATTTCAACTAGAACTGTCAGTGAATTGATTTTGATACCAATTTTTCCTCCAGGTATCTAGTAACGAATAACCACATGATTGTTTTCTTAGCTTTTGTTGCTTTAGTGATAAAGGGATCCCACCCCATGTTAAGAGCCTTGTTTTCCTGGGAATGGGTGTTTAGTGATCTTGTCCCTAATCCTAGCTCACCTATCAAAGTTCATATTAGGTTTGAATAACAAATCTAAATGAGAATTGATGTTGGAAGATTTTTAAAGCAAAGATTCTTAACCTGGAATACATGAATAAAGTAGAGGAAGGGATCCCTGAACTTGAATGGAAGAAAAATTACATATTCATTTCAATATAATTGACTTCTTTAGTAACCCTTATTCATGTATAAAACATTAGTCTAAAAAGAAGGGTCTACCAAAAGAGGTCCATGATACAAAAAAGATTAGAATTTCTATTTTGGAACATCATGGAACTTTAAGAATAACTTCTTCAACTCCTCATTTTTTTTTAAGGCTTTTGTAAGGAAATGGGGTTAAGTGGATTGCCCAAGGCCACACAGCTAGGTAAATTATTAAGTGTCTGAATCTGGATTTGAATTCAGGTACTCCTCACTCCAAGGTCAGTGCTCTATCTACTATACCACCTAGCCACCCCAACTTGTCATATTTTCTAATTTTATAGAGTTAACTCAGACCTAAAGGGAGAAGTAAACTGCCTCATAATCACACAACTGACTATAGCACAGGATTAAATCTTTTCCCTAGAATTATGAAGTAATGGAGTTAAGTGACTTGCACAAGGTCATAAAGCTAGTAAGTATGAAGTGACTGAAACCAGATTTGAACTGTGGTCCTCCTGACTCCAGGGCTAATGTTCTATTCTATGCACTACCTAGTTGCAATTTCCCTAGTACTATGCACTTTCTAGATGATATCCATTATATATAATTGGATGCTCTTTTTCCTGGACAATGAATGAAACAAAAGTTGTTTTTATTCTTCTGCTATTCTGATTTAGTGAAGGATGAGGCATTTCAGATACTGATTTCCAATTCGTAGGGTCCTTTCTTTTGATCTCTGCAAAATGAGCTAAATCCTTATAAAACACTGATTTTTAGATTTAGGAGGGATTGCAGAGAGAATTTAGTACAGCCTAATCGTCTACTGGCAAGAAAATTGAAGCCTAGAAATGTTAAATGATTTGTCCAAGAACACACAGATATTTATTGGCAAATTGAGAATTTGAACTGAGGCCCCATGTGAAGCCCAGTGCGTTGTAGCACCATGTGCATGTTTATTATCAGTCATCAAATCAAATCCTGAAAAAAAAGTTTCCATTTATTGAAAAATAATTGAATAGCTATATTTTGGTTCCTGATATATAAGAATATGCCTTGGAAGTAAACCTCCTAGAACATACCTGGAAGGAGAATCATAGTTGGAGAGAGAACTGAGAATCATAGTTGGAGGAAGGACCCATCTTGGTAATATCACATATACATCAAGATATTCTTAATCTATGTCTCTTCAAGACTTGGGTAACTCTCAATCTTTCAGGTATTAGTAAATCTAATGGTAGAAACCAAAAGGAAGGCAAGAAATGTTTTTGTCCTCGATCTATCTCTTTTCCTACATTTCTTTAACCCCATGTCCTATTACATTCTCACATTAAAACAAAACAAACAATAACAACAACAACAAAAAATCATCTACTTGCTAGCCTATATGTTGACTTTTTTCCCTCTCCCCTCTTCTCTGACTTAGTTTTAAATGACATCAATGTGAAATCAAATTCTAAATTAAAATTTCTAAAGAAAAAGAAAAGTTGAAAAAATCAGTATTTGAACTACAGAAAGGCAAGAATAGAGATCTAGAAAGAAGCAAATATTCATCCAGATAGCATCTCAGTGATACTGCTACTTAAATGTATGCATATGTGTGTGTATATGTGTGCTTCCTTTCATGTGGAATTTTCAGTTTTATCATTTACATGTTGCATCCTGTCCTTCCCCATGGGAATATTTTTTAACTTTTTAAAAAGTAGGTGCTTTTTGTGACACAGTGGGCTTAAGTGACTTGCCCAAGGTCACACAACTAGTAAGTATCAAGTGTCTGAAGTCAGATTTGAACTCAGTTCCTCCTAATTCCAGATTTGGTGCTCTATCTACTGCGCTACCTAACTGACCCCTCCCCCCTCAAAATGAAAACCTTTTACTGGAGGAATTGCTAATTCAGCAACTAAGAGTTCAGCTCAGTCCAGACCCCACCATAAATTATATCTTCTTCATTTGCAGTAATAATTTTCTTTGCCATTGAATTTGCATCAGTTAATCACATAAAAGAACAATTGAATGTTGCAGTGGATAAAGTGATGGGCCTGGAGTCTGGAAGACCTGTGTTTAAATCTGGATTAAGATACTTGATAAATGACCTTAGACAAGTCACTTAACTTCCATTTGCCTTAATCCACAGAAGAAAATAACAAATCCTTCTAGTATCCTTGCCAAGAAAACTTCATGGAAAATATGATCCAAGAGGTCAATAAGAAAGAGACACAATTAAATGACTGAAAAACAAAAACAAATCACATACAAGGATATAATAGAATTGATGACAAAGTTAAATATTTTAGCATAAAACTTTGTTAATTTACAACTCTGAGAAAACAGTTTAAATTCTGAATCAGTTTCAGTTTTATCTGGTTTGCACAAAGAATGACAAAGCAATGGAGAAATAAATGAAGTATGTGTAAGAAAGTTGATATTGTTGTAATAAGAATGTATGCAAAGCTAATTTTCTATCAAAACTATAATGTTCATGTAACTTTTTTATACTAACTAGATTGGATGAAGTAGTTCTGTAATAAAATGTAAATATTCAAATGAAAAAAAATCAAAGCCTGAAAAATCTCTTGTATTCCTTTCCATTCTGATTTCTATCACCCTGGTTCAAGCCCTCATCACTTCACCCTCAGATGAATAAAATACTATCTACCTGCCTCAACATTTCTTTTATATTTGATTTACTTAATTTTGCTGAATGTAAACAAAAGTGGGAGAGGCAGGTAACTATTGAGAACAAAACAATCAGGAGAGCATATATTAACTTTGTATGTATAAAAGAAACAATGTGTATAAAAATAACAGAATGAACGGATAAGGTTTTTTATAACCTTTAAGGCCTCTTTTAACTCAAATATTTTACATTTTATGATTCCAAGGCCATTTCAAGCTCTAACACTCATTCCTTCTATAGCTGAATCCCTAGGAAAAGAGAGAGGGAGGGTGGGGAGGAGGGGAAGGAAAGGTAGCTGCTTTGGACTATCAACAGAACCCAGTGGGCAGCAGGCAGGGCACTAGTCATTTATGAACCATTATTAGTAGGAGCAGAATAGAAACGGAAAAGCCTTAATTTTCTTCTTTTGAATTACAACCTTTCTGCCTCCTTACTCCTACAACCAAAGAGGCCCTCTGTGTGCCCAAGTTCTCAAAAAGAAGGCATGGGAAAAGTGTTGTGGGTCTTGGTCTTTATGCATCATTAAATACATGTGTTTGTATGCCATTTGTCTTTGTCCAGGATAAAGTTTCATTGCTCCTTTTGGGCAGAGAGACTTGCACTAAACAGGCCAGCCCGCAAAAGTCAGCTGTTGCTCATCTCTTTTCAATTAACAAAGTGAAAAATTTTGCTGTGAAAAGTACCAATTTATCTTCCTGCTGGTTGTGTGATTTTCCTCCCCTTGATAGTTTTTGTGAAAAAAAAATTGTCATTAGGGAAAGAAGGAGGCTCTCCTTTCCTTTATTAAAATTGAGCATGTTGTGCTTTTTAAGGGTGGAAGACTGGAACAAGTCACATTTCTGAATTGTCTGATTTACTAATTTACAGTTGGAAAAAGTGGGAAAGAACAATATGAACTACATGAGTCAGTCATGTTGGCAGTAATTCTGGGTGCAACTTAGAACCCTGTGGGAGACAGAGCCTGAGGGATAGAAATGCTTTTCATTTAATAATTATAGTAATAAAAAATTTAAAAAGTCTCTATGTATAGGTACTGAGCTTAGACAGGGAAAATTTTCAGGCAAGAAGTCCTAAAATATTTAGAAAAGAGAATTTTTCTTTTCCAAAGGTGAGATAGAGGAAATCAGGAAGAAGACCAAAATGACACCACTAATGTTAGAGATGAGTTACAGTGTTTCTGACTGTGGCTGATTGGACCAATATGAACTTGGAATGTTCTGCCACAGATAGAGCACAAATAATCCATGTGAACACCCAGGGTGGGTGCTTATTTTAAATGTACATATCTCAGGTTTCTTTTGAGCTGCTTCCATTCTGCCTTGCTTATAGAGCAGGCCACACCATGCTGGGCAGTCCTGTGCCTGTGTTTCCCACGCAGCATAATCAATTCTAATGATACCAGGATGAGCTGGTATCATTGCTTCTGACCTCCTTGTGAGCATTTACTCTGTGTGAGTTCTCCATAAAATAGTCTTTTTGGCAAGCCTATATCTGGCATTTGAACAATATGACCAGTCCATTGTAGTCACCCTCTCTGTAGTAATGTTTGAATGCTTGGCAGTTAAGCTTGAGAAAGGATCTCAGTGTCTGGTATCTTATCCTGTCAGATGATCTTCAGAATTTTCCTAAGATTCAGTTTCCTGGCATGGTGCTAGTAGACTGTCCAGGTTTCACAGTCAAACAGCAATGAGGTCAGCACAACAGTTCTGTAGACCTTGAGTTTGTTAGTCAGTCTAATACCTCTTCTCTCCCATACTTTCTTTGGGAGCCTCCCCAAAACTGAGCTAGCTCTGGCAATGTGATTGTCAACCTCATGGTCAATGTATATTTTCCTGCCAAGATAAGTGAACTTATCCACAGTACTCAAAACTTTTCCATTTGCTGTAACCAGTAGTTCCTGGTTGATGGAGCTGGTTGATGGAGCACCTGTATTTTTTTTGGTGCTAATTGTTAGGCCAAAGTTAGCAGAAGCAGCAGAGAATCAAGCCATACTTTGTTGCATCTCAGCTTCAAAGGCTGCATGGAGTGCACAATCATCTGCAAACAGAAGTCCATGTGAATATAGACTTTACCATTAATGTTGGTATCTGACCTTGATGCCATGTTCATTCTCAGGAAAGGTGTTTGATAACTTAACTGAAATCATCATGAAATCATAGCATGGGAGCAAGGACCCAATCTTGTTTCACTCTATTGGTGATCGGGAAGTCCCGAGAGCATCATCCACCATCCAGAACCTGGGCAATGATGCCATCATGAAATTGATGTATGCTACTGATAAACTCTGGGCAACTGAATTTTTTTTTTTTTTAATTTAAGGCAAAGGGGTTTGAGTGACTTGCTCAAAGTCATACAGCTAGGCAATTATTAAGTGTCTGAAGCCAGATTTGAATTCAGGTCGTCCTGACTCCAGGGCTGGGGCACTGTGTCATCTAGCTGCCCCTAGATGGTGGTGGTGGTGGTGGGCAACCGAATTTTGACATAATTTTCCATAAGCCCTCAGGACTAACAGTATCAAAGGTCTTGGTCAGATCTACAATTGTTTTCTACAGACCTACAGACCTGGCATTTTTCCTGAAATTATTGGGCAGCAAATACCTAATCGACTGTTCCTCAATCTGATTGTCACAGGATAATCTATTCCCTTTACCTTTAGAGAGATGAAAATGGAGGCATCCTTGAATTGCTGGGAGATAATCTCTTCATGCCGTATAACCTGGAAATTTCAGTTAGTCTTTGTATGAGCAATGGACCCCCGACCTTGTAAATCTCAGCTGTAATAAAATCAGCACCAATGCTTTGCCACATGAAAGGAGCCTAATAGCATTCAAAACCTCTTCTTCAGTTGGAGCTTCAGTTAGGAATAGATTGACTAAAACTTGAGGTAAATGGTCAATGTCTTCTGCATTGATTGATGATCTGTTAAGAACACTATAGAAATGTTCAGCCCATCTCTCTGGGATCATGATGTCCCTGTCATTATTCAATGTTACTCCATCAGCACCATGTCTTTCGTTCATAAATAGCCTTCAGGGTATCATTAAAGCACTTTGGATTGTTATATCTGTGTAAAACGGAATTTTATCTGCCTTCTTACTGAGCCAAGAATACTGCAATCTCTAAGCTTAAAGTTCTTCTTAGCTAAGTCATTTATAGTTCTTCAAACAACATTGCTGATACTAATGTACAATATTCTCATGGTTTTGTTCACTTTCTCTAATGCATCAGTTCCTGTAAATCTTTTCAGATTTTTTGAAACCATCCTATTTGTCATTTCTTATAGAATGTTGTAATCCATTACAATTATATGCCATAGCCACTTAGCCATTCCCGAATTGATGGGCATCTCTTTGTTTTCTAATTCTTAGCTACTACAAAAAAAAGAGCTGCTATGTTTTTTGTACAGTTATTTGGACACAGTTCCAAATTGCTCTTCAGAATGAATGGATCAGTTCACAATTCCACCAACAATGCATTAGTGTCCCAGTTTTTCCTCATCTTCTCCAACATCCAACATCTAACATTTCCCTTTTTTTGGTCATATTAACCACTCCCATAGGTTTGAGATGGTACTTAGAGTTGCTTTAATTTGCATTCTTCTGATCAATATTAGGAGTTTACATTTTAGTAAGGGGAAGATGACACATAGGGGATTTGTGACATGAAAGGAATTTTTGGTCTGGGAAGGAATAGGGAAGGGTGAGTGAGGCAATAGAGCAATTGATTCACATGTCTTTTTTAGGAATGGTATTATTGATTAACTTATTAGAACTAGAAATAAAAAATTTTGGGAGGGGGGGAGGATATCAACATCATGGCATGTAGTGATTGGAGAGCAGAATTCTGGGTTTGAGTAAGTTTACGTGTGGTCTAATTAGTGAGGAGCTCATTTCTAGAAAAGAATTTGTTTTCCTTCCTCTTTCAGAATGTGGTGAGGTTTATACTTTTTTTTTGCATTTATAATCTTATTCTTTAACTAAGAGATCATCTAACTCAAACCACCTAAAGATCACATTATCAGTTTTATAAAAATTGTTGACTAAAATTCATCTTATATTACATCAAGATCTTCCAGATCCTTTTCAGATAAACTACTGTCTAGTCACACAGTACTGTACTTAGGAATTTGATTTTTTTTTTGAACTTGAGCAAAACTTTAAATTTATCCATTTAAAAGTTAATTTTTTTTGGGTTATTATCATGCAATCTACAAAGCACCCCTTGGGATCATGACTGTTATCCAGCCAGGAGGTGTCAAACTCAAGTGGTATAAAACTAGAGGATGGCCTGAACAGATTATTAATAGACATTTCTCAATTACATTTAAAAAATACAATGTAACATAGATAATGTTGATGTGTAGTGTTTTAATTCATTATGCAGCCTTCTACTTTCAGTTTGTTTGTGACATACCACTGATCCAACCTGTTAGCTATTCCTATCTTCTTTGAGAAGACTTTGTCGTCTTTTTTTTTTTTTTTTGCAAGGCAAATGGGGTTAAGTAGCTTGTCCAAAGCCACACAGCTAAGTAATTATAAAGTGCCTGAGACCGGATTTGAACCCAGGTTCTCCTGACTCCAGGGCTCTATCCACTGCTCCACCTAGCTGCCCCTACTTTGTAGTCTTTAAATAAGCATGATAAATAACAGGACCAAAGATTACTCTACTAGAAGCATCCCTCCAAGATTACATTGAACAATTGATGGCTCCTCTGGGTCTGGCCACTTGATCAGCTTCAAATCTACTTATTTGTAGTCTTACTTATACTACCTTTATCTTATCCACAAAAATTGAATGGGGGCCTTTCTCAAATGTAAAAGTAAATGATAAAATGAATTAAATTTATAAACCATAGCTCTAATGTTCCATCCAAAAAAAAAAGAGAGAATTAGTTTGTCCTGACTTTTTCTTGAATAAACTATGCAAGCTTTTTGTGATTTCTACTTCTCTTTCTGCTTATTCACTATCTATGCATGTCATAATATATTCTAGTATTTTTATAGAGCAGACAGGTGGCATGGTATATAGAGCACCAACCTTGGAGTCTGGAGGAGTTGAAATCAAACGTGGCCTCGTGATATTTAACACCTACTAGCTGGTCAACCTCATGCATGTCACTTAACCCTGATTGCCTCACTTCCAGGGCTATCTCTAGTCTTATGATCCACTGGATCCAGATGGCTCTGGAGGAGAAAGTGAGGCTGGTAACTTAGCATAGCACATCCTCACTCAAATCTAATTCACCTGCTTGTCCTGAAATCACCTCTCTGATGTTCTGGATAAGCTGAGAATGAAGGGTAAAAACATCAAAATAGCCACCATTTTTACAGGAATTAAAATTGAGCTCACTTGCCTATAATTTAGAACTACTACCCTCTTTCTTTCCTTATTTAAAAATCAGAAAAATGTTTGCCCTTCTCAGTTCTGGAGTATTTCTCCATTTTCTATGATCCTTTGAAGATTACTGACAGTGACTCAATAGTCACATCTGCCAGTCCTTTCAGTATTTAGTTGATTGGGTCTAGTGATATGAACTCATTAAGGGCAGCAAGATATTTTTATTTACTTTACTCTTTGACCAAGGGCATTCATTGTGTTAGTGGCAGAACTGAGACTCAACTCTTCAGACTCCCAATAAATACAATCTACTATGCACTGAAGTTGCACATAGGACTAAAATGTTGGATTGGGAATCTAGAAATCTGGGTTTTGGTCCCATTATAAAATCAAGTCACCAAGCCCACCTACATATTTGCCAGACTAAGTGTTGGAGATAGAAAGAAAGTTAAAAGAAAGATCTTATCTTCCAAAAGCTCACAGTCTTAATGGGAGGGACAACATATAAAAAACTATATACCAACAAGATAGATACAGGAGGGCTAGCAAACAACAGCAAAATTAAGGATTTGGAGAGGCTTTTGGTAGAAAGGGGATTTTAGTTAAGACTTATAGGACACTAGGAAGCCATGAATAGGAGAGAGAATATTCCAGGTATGAGGGGGTGAGGAGTGGGGGGAGGACAGTTGAATGAACTTCAGCCTTTATTCCAGGGCAGTTCTGCAGAGAAAAAAGCACTAGACTAGGAGTCAGAACATTTGAATTTCCAGTTCAGATACTGTCATCTGTGAACTTGAGGAAAAAACACTTTGTCTCCCTGAGCTGCCATTTCCTCCCCATGGAAAATAAGGATTGACCTAAATCAATTTGAAGTTGCCTTCATTTTCTTGATCTATGAATAGCAAGTGAGCGGATTATTCTGGAGCTGAGTGTTGTCACTAAAGCCTTGGTGGAAGTCATGTGAAGAAATCACTCAGTGGCTTTTTAAAAAAAAATCATGTGGTGGGCAAATTTTCTTCCTGACTTTTCACTTATTTATATATTTATTTGCAGCTCTATACTGAAAGATTTTTCAACAAAAGTACAAGATGAATATTTAGAATCTTTGGAGACCTATGTGATTTGTCAGAATGATAAATGCCATTTTTTGTTGTGGGTTAGGAGGATAGGGAAGTAGGAAGAAGCATTTATTTAATCTTTTTCTTTTTTGTGGTGTTCAGCTCTTTGTAGTTCCCTTTAGGGTGCTTTTGCCTTTTACTTTTCCAACCTGGTTTACAGATGAGGAGACTGAGATAATGTTATAAATGGCCCATAATAATAAAAATTTAGCCTGGAGTAATTGAATAGCTTTTATTAATTAATTAACATTCCTGTAGGATTGAGCAACTTCCCCTAGTGGGGGAAAACCTTGAATTGTGATGAGGTCCAGTCTTATATACAATTTGAGAGGCTTTCTCTTCCCCTCCAAATCAGTCATTGATCTGAAGTGTCAGGGATACAATCTAATCAATTGATTGTACCCAACCCATACTACTCCTTAATATGTTTCCCCTCCCTGTTCATATGACACGTTATACTGATGAGCCTAAATTGTCACAAGGGATGTGTGAGTTACTATGGAAGAACTTAATTACACAAGCACATTTGTGTAAGGTCAGGGCTCCTAGGTCAATCTGGACTAGTTGGAGCAGGCTTCCATCTAATCTCAGGTCTGGCATCTTCAGGTCAGGTTGGAAGACCTCTTCCAGTTTCATAATTGGTTGGGGTCAATTCCTTCATTGCCCCATTTGTCTTACATTTTCCTGTATGTAGGCTGGTGTCTTTCAGCCTAATCAATAATCCAGAACTCTAGCTTTTGTTCTGGTGGATACTTGTGAGATTTTTAAATTATCAGTCTCCTCTTACACCCTGGGGAAACCAAGCACCCAATAATTTCTCACAGACAAACCAGGTTAAGTAATTTGCCCAGGGTCACACAGCCTAAGGCCAGATTTGAACTCAGGAAGATGAGTCTTTCTGACTCCAGACTTGGCTTGCTATCCACTGCAACATTTAGCTTCCCTAAGCATTTATTAAACACCCATTTTATGCTAGGCATTTTACAAATATACAACTATCTTAGTTTTAAATTGTTACTTTGAAAAACTGGAGGTTTCTTTTGGAGGGTGTACTAATATATTGTTACTAAGTTGTCAGTAAATTTATTGTTGTGTTTGGGTCTGATTCTCTGTGACCACATTTGAGATTTTCTATGAAAAGATGCTTGGAGCAGTTTGCCATTTCCTTCTCCAGTGGATTAAGGCAAATAGAGAGTAAGTGACTTGCCCAAAGTCACACACAGGTAGGGTCTGTGTCTAATGACAGATTTTCTCTCCATTCTTTCTGACTACAGGCCCCGCATTCTATCCACTGAGCCAATCTTAGTAGTCTCTTCATTAAATTTAATGACTGCCTATTGTTGGGTCCTTTTATTAACAAATTTTTTTCAAAGGACTTGGGTGCATTTTACCATATTTCCCTAAAAATAAGACCCAACTGGAAAATAAGCCCTAGCATGATTTTTTTAAGGATGTTTGAAATATAAATCCTACCCCCAAAATAAACCCCAGTTAAGATCACATTTAGTACATCTGTTGCAGCACACTATGGATGTATTGAATTATAAAATAATAATATTCATATATATTTAAATATAAATATTGATATTGATACTTAAAATAAATGATAATATAAATTTTAATTAAATATTTGTAAATACTTGAGTGGGCACCTTTTGAACAAGAGATAAACACTTATGTAAACAAATGAACTCAAAAACTTATTGGCAAATAAACAGAGGACAGACACAATGTCTTGATGGAAAGAAGGTCCCACCTCCAATCATCATTAAGGGCAAGAAAGATAAGATTGGATATGTTTGCAGCATTTATGTTCTTGAAATGAAAATTACACAAGCAGTTATAAGACTGGGTTGGTTTAATGCTTCCACCAAAGAAGTGACCAAAGAAGTCTGCTCATCTGATATTCAGCCAGCACTCACCATGTTAAGGACATGAGATAATGGTTCTTGACAGTCTTTTTTTTAGCCTTTTGCAAGGCAAACAGGGTTAAGTGGCTTGCCCAAGGCCACACAGCTAGGTAATTATTAAGTGTCTGAGACCAGATTTGAACCCAGGTACTCCTGACCCCAGGGCCAGTGCTCTATCCACTGCACCACCTAGCCACCCCGAGATAATGGTTCTTGAAGGAATGCCTGTCTATCTCCAGACAGCCCCTGAAAAATAAGCCTTAATTCATCTTTTGGGTGACCCCAAATGAGGTCACAGAGGATCAAATACAAACTCAACAACAAATTTACTGACAACTTAGTCACTTCAGCTCCTTCTTACATTTTTTTAGTAAATATTTTATATATTTTCCAATTATATACAATAGAAGTTTTTACCTATCATTTTTTCTAAGCTTTTGAATTTTACAATTTACCCCCTTCTTCCCCCCCAGAAGGTATCTGATAATCTTTACATTGTTTCCGTGCTATGCATTGATCAAAACTGAATGTGTTGAGAGAAACAAAAACATATCCTTGAGGAATAAATAAAATATTAGAGTAGTATGTAGTATGTAAGACAACTTTTTTTTTAAATTAAAAGTAATAATCTTTGGACTTTGTTTAAACTTCACATTATTCTTTAAGGCAAGGATGAGGAAGCTTTATTCTGTCAAGGGCCGTTTGGATGCGTATAGCATCATTCCCAGGTTATATTTCATCAAATATTTTAATTAATTCAATCCTAAAAAGCTGCTAGATTTATTGAATTTGGAGTCCCACCTTTGATTGCCTTGGCAACACCACACCAATAAGGTGAACTAGATATCACAAGGGAAGAGATCAGATCTTGTAGCCATAGGGCGAGTATAAATCAGATTATGATTTGAGCTGAATATGCCCCTATAGAAAATAATGCAAGTGTTAGATTGGGCTTTAGGAAGTTCAGTCCTTTGACACATAATGTAGTCCAAAAATCACAGAATTCAAGTGTGATCATCAGAGCAAATCTAGTTCAACCTGTACCTGGACACAAGAATGAATCCTTTTTATGACATTCTTAAGGCCTCATTTCATTTTAGCTTTCCTTCTAAGGATATGTCTTATTCTGTTTAGTAAAACTCTGTGTCTGCTTGTAGTTCTGACCTCTCTATTATAATTCTATTATAATCCTTGAAGATGGTTTTGTAGTGCCTCCAAGTTTTTCTGGAGGTTAACTATCCCCATTTCCTTTACTATGTGCACAGTGAATAATAGTGTATATAATTCACTGTGCACATGGTAAAAAAGACATGGAGATAGTCTTTTTTTTTAAGTTTTTGCAAGGCAAATGGGGTTCAGTGGCTTACCCAAGGCCACACAGGTAATTATTAAGTGTCTGAGATCAGATTTGAACTCAGGTGCTCCTGACTCCAGGGCTGTTGCTCTATCTACTGTGCCACCTAACTGCCCCATTTTCACCAATTCTTGTATTGCATGGCCCTTTGAACACTCTATTTTAGCATCCTGTTTTCTATCAGCAGCCCTGCTTGATTTGAATCTATTGAAATTGTGCCTCCCCAGGAATAAACTTGATCACCTGAAATCTCATCACCATTTAGATTGATTCAGCTTTTGATATTTTTTTGATACTTCTCTACTCCCTCCCATTGCCTCTTCCTTCTGAATGGTCATGGGAGGGTGGAGCACAGTTCTTCCCATAGCATTCCTTTAGAGTTTGCTTACTGCCTTCCTGTTAACTCCATTTTCCATCATCTTCTGGTCCGCCTGCCTCCAAAGCTGGTGCTCTATTCCATGTGCCACCTATCTGCCCCATAACTTTGTTTTGTGTGTTGTCTTCTCTCATTAAACTGTAAGCTTCTCAAAAATAGATGTTTCTTTTCTTGTATAAGTCAGGGCTTAGCATATAGTAGGTGTTTAATAAATGTTTATTGAATTACTGGTTAGTTTTCTCTGACCTCTTTATAGTCTTTAGTTACTCTCTGACCTCACCACTCTATAGGTTCATTCAAGCCACCACCTTGTCTACTTACCTTCTTCTCACAGACCCTGATGGTGACAGCTCTCCAGACCTGAAGCCCCAAAGCCTTAAGTATAGCAATGGTTCCTCAAAACCCTGCAATCCAGAGGCCTCATTTTTCTTACCATCAACAGCAATAACTGCTGATCAGTTGCTACCAACAAGCATTTAAGAAAATTCTTGGGAGGGGTAGCACCTCCCAAGACACTGGTCTTGCTTCTAGCTCCCAGAGCCATCATTTGGGTAAAGTGGTGCCGGAGTAAACTATCGCCACATCATTTGCCAAGGACTACTTACAAGAGAGAAGCATGTTGAATTGAAGTAGCAAGATTCCCTGATGGAGAAACAGGAGGCAGCATGTGCCAGGTGAGGTCACTACCACTACTGCCATCACCTTAACTACCACGTTCCCCCTTTTACCGAATGGAGATGCTCCAGGACCCTGAACCAACTAGCCTAATAATGCTTTTGGTACAATGCCCTTAGCCATCAACCTGTGAAACAATTGCTGTGGAGAGATAGCCTGTAGATTTAATAGCCTTGTCTATTAAAGATTCTGAAAGAAAGTTCTTACACACAAGTCTTTGATTTTTGATAAGGAAAACTGATTATCAGAGCATAGGGTCCTAGAGATGGGAGTCCAATTTCCAGAAGTGGTTGTAGTAGAAAGAGTGACAGTGGTGTGGTTTAGGGTTGGTCAAAAAGTAGCAGGGTACTCAGGTTCTGGGAAGGGGGAAAGCTCGCCTATGTCTTGTTCAGTTTTACTAAAAGTGCTGTTTATCAGTACTCATGTCTATTAAGCAGTCTTAAGAATCTCTCTCTGATATATCAGCATGGGTAAATGGAAGGAGTTCTGGAATGGTAATCTAGATTCTTAGTAAAAAACCAAAATGTATTTATTGAATACCTACTATATCCCAGTTAACAGACAAAAAATTGTATGTATGAGATATATACAGAAAAATAAAAGGTAATTTCTGAAGAAAGTCATTAGTATTGGAGGAAAATTAGGTTCCAAGTTCTACTACAAGGTCACTGTGTTACTTTGAGCAAGCCTCTTTGGACCTCAGTTTCTTGCCCTGTCAAAGGAAGGAAGGAATTGCACTAAAAAAATCTCTAAGCCTCTAGATGCTAGGACTTTAAGGCTCCTTCCTGCTCCAGCATAGAGAAATTCGTGGTCAGAAAACTACCAATGCAAATTAGCAACTGTTCCTGCAATTTCCAGTTTTGTCTGAAATAATCAGCAGTCACATAATCAGCAGTTAATAAATATCTATTGATTGCTTGATTAGACTTGTCTTAGGTCACGTGATCAGAAGTGTGACTCATATTCAGGACTTCTGGTTTGCAACTGCTTGATGGCATAATGGATAGTGTTGGAATTAGAATCAGAAAGACATGAGTTCCAGTCCTGCCTCAGATACTCACTAGCTATGCTAACTGGGACAGATCAATTAAGCTCTCCACTTTAGTTTCCTTATCTGTAAAAATTCTAATAATGGTATTACCTACCTCTCAAAGTTGTTGTTAATGTTGCACTTTTCTAACCTTAAAATACTATATAAATGTTCATTATTATTGTTGTTATTGTTCAATCTTGTCTGATTCTTCATAAACCCATTTTTTTTTTTTTGGCAGAGATACTGGATGGTTTGCTGTTTCCTTCTCCAGCTCATTTTATAGATGAGAAAATTGAGGAAAACAGGGTTAAGTGACTAGTTAGACAGCTAGGAAGTGTCTGAGGTCTGATTTAAACTCAGGTTTTCCTGATTTCAGGCCTGGTATTCTTGTGAAATCTAGCTGCCCTTATTGATCATTTTTATTCCAAATCTAAGGCCTTCTTGTATCACACTGTTGAGTGTATATGCTGAATGTGTCCCAGTTGAAATATTAGTTTACTTTGAAGTAAAGGCATTTCTTTGACATCATATGAGATGGCTAGGTTGCTAGTCCTAAATGGGCACGATAGACCATGAAAACTGAACCAAAAAAGTGTAGATATAGGAAGAGCCTGTCTTTAGTTCCTCATTACTTGCCCTTTTCACAGTGTAGAAGCAGACTAGGAAATATGACAACTAGAATGTGAATATTATTTAAACAAACTTCCTTTCTTGATTTCCTATGCTTTGTACTTCCTTGATAGCATTTTCCAAGGTTTTATTATTTTAAGAGTTCATAAGATTTGCTCAGAGAGGAATATATATTGCAGGTAGCATAGGTTTCAACATCTAGAATTCTGTATTCTAAAATACATATATTCTCTAATGACATAAGAAAATTAAAAAAAAAGAAAAATAGTATTTAACTCTTTAAGGTATGCAGTGTGTATTTTATCAATAGCATTTCATTTGATTCTCTAAATAATCTGTAAGGGTTACAGTGTATTTTATCATCAGAATATCATTCATTCTCAATCTGATGTGAGTTCCACAGGCATTCTCCGCATTTTATAGATGAGAAAAAGCCCAAATTCCTAAATGATTTTCTCACATAGGTTTGGCAAACATCCAGAATTAAGATTTGAACATATGTCTTTTGACTAAACTTATCAACATTAAGTTGACTTTCAGTGAATCTACTTCAGTGGTAGTTAATGTTTATTTAGTACTTTGTGGTTAACAAAGCTTTTAATATGTAACAGCCCTTTCTATATTCTTTCATTTGAAACTCACAGCAGTACTGGCAGGAACATAAGACAGATTTTATTTTTATGATTTTACAGAAAAGGAAACTGAGGCTTGGAGATGAAAAGTAATTTGCTGAAGATTATGAAGTATCAGAGGCAGCTGGTGGTATAATGAATAAAGTGCTAGACCCAAAACTTCTTTTTTAGGGGGTGTGGTGGGGATATTTACTCTGAACCACTGATGTCAGAGCTTGCTCTGGAGAAGATAAATTAGAAACACAGAATGATGAACTGATCTAACCTCCTCATTTTACAGAGTGGTATGCATAGACCAGAAGTGGCTTGCCCAACATCACACCAGTAGTTAACTTCTAGTGTCAGGCTTTTTGATTTGCAAGCCCAGTGTGATTTCTACTACATTATTCATCTACCTTCTTAGTCCAATTACGGATTAATTTCTTTTCCTAACCTATCTGTTTTCCATCAGGAGTTCCCTAAAATTTGAACTCTATCTAGGCAAGGCTTTAGCTTGGGAGTCACAGCTTTATCTTCCTAATTTATTCTAGGATGGAGTGAAAGGTCTGGATGATATAGGAAAAAAGTTACTTATCTGGGATTAACCTACATAAAACAGACTGGGGAGGCAAACTAGGCCAGAATCCCATCCTTTTGAAAGTGATGAATGGGTGCTGCCTGCTTTGCCTTTGTCTGTGACTGGGCTGTGTAGTAAAGGACTAGTTTAATGAGAACCAACCCAGAGCTCAGATGGTGACAAGCTTCATACATTATTTCTAATAAACTTTGTTCCACCAGCAGAGGAGGGAGGCCTTATAGAGCTGCCTTTCAGAGGCCTCTATTGCTTTCTTAAACAGTAGGCCCTGAAAGAGGATTTTTTTTTTTGTTTCTCCACTCCCCCAACATACTGATTTATTACTAGAGAAGATAAAAAGTCTTTCTTGATAGGCAGATCTATAAATGTGACACTTTTACTTGAACAGGCTCACCAGGGACAGTCCTAATGTCTCAGTCACTTTAAAGCCTCTGTTGTCACTGTATTTCCCTGGTTTTAACAGAAAAGCAGTTTTGGTGTGGGGGCGGTGGGCACTTGGCTATCCATCTTTCTGCCTGCCTCCTCAGCTTTCATTTCCCTGGCCATATGGTATGGCAAGGGGCACACAAGCTGCCTTGGATACTTAGGCTCCCTGCCCTAGTGGGCATTTTAATTTAAAGGATTACATTTTTTACTCACCCTGAAACAGACTTGCTGCATCTTCCCTAGATGAGGGTAAAAAACAGCTTTAAAATGACAAATCAAAACATCTCCTACTTCTGTAATCCTCAAAAAATTTTCCTTTTTCCCAGCATCACATAAAGTTTTGAGGAAAGGTAGGAGAAAAGCAATTCCCCTAAATTTCTAGGTTCTTCATCTTTGCTGTAGCAGGGTCTTCATGCAACAAACACCATGTGTCTTTGAACGGGGGGAACTTTTTGCTGCTGTCTTTCAAAGAAGAGGTACGACATGATTTTGAGTTATGTCCAACTATTTTATATAGCATATTATGATGTACAAAGTGCTTTCCTTATGACATCCACATGAGGTTGATGGTAGGGACAGATTTTATTAATTTCATTTTTATAGGTGAAGAAATAAAGGCTCTGATAAAGCAACTTGTTCATGTCACATATCTGAGAAATACTAGAACTACTGGAAGATTACTGTTCTTTATTCCACAGCATAAACACCTGCCTCTCTTAAGCTTTGTTTTTCTTGGGGGAGTGGGAGTGGTGTGAGGGTTAATTTCTGTTTTTGAAAGCTAAGGTAACTGATGTCCTTTGAGCTTCTGACTCCCTTTACCCAGATTGGACCATAGCCCTCTATGGTTCATAGCCCTCTAAGGTTGGTTTTTGATAAGCCTCATAGGTTTTTTCCTGTTGTAGATCTTCCACATGATTTTAGATAAACTGTCCTCCTTTTTCCATCCCCAATCACCTAGGGATATTTCAGGAAGAGTGTTCTATCTTTCTTTTAGTTTGCTCTATTAATGTATCTATAGCTCTATTGCTTGTCCCTACAGGATGCTTCTCTGAAAGGCTATTCAGGAATCCCCTTTGGAAAGTGCCCTACTTTGGCCTCTGTTGGGGAGAGAGGAGAGTCAGAGAGAATCTCAGACAATGGAGGACAGACAATGGAGGGAATGCCGAAATAAAAGGGATGGTTGTTTGGGATTTTCCTAGATTTGAGGTCAGTGGATCTGTCCCTGTCTGTTGCTGGCACAGGCCTATTGTTCATATAATTGGATTTCTGCTCATTGGTGCCTGGACTTTGGTGTTAAGGAAGATGGAAAAGTGCCTGGATAGGGAGTTAGACAAAGGAGTCCCACGTAAGGGGAGGAAGCTAGGTCTGGCAGAGCTGTTGCCTCATTAATCACAGGATCTTAGAAATAGAAGGAACCTTAATGATCATCTGGCACATCCTTTGTGGGAAGAGTCAGAGCAAGAATTATTTCTATAACATCTCCAGCTAGTGATCATCCAACTTCTATTTGAAGATCTTTAGTAATGGGTAACTCATTACCTCCTGAGGCAACTCATTTAACTTTTGGAGAGTTTTATTTGTTAGGAAGATTTTCCTCAAATCTTGGTATAACAAGCCTCAGGACCACAGTTGACTATTTTAAGAACCAACAATTTGCATGTTTTTCAAACTCTGCCTTGTAGTCATAATGCATATAAATCATGAGTAGAAAAGGTCAGAATTTTAATCCAATATCCCTGACTCTGTATCCAGGCTTGCCACATTTCTTTTTGGTGCAAAACTTATTTTTCAGGTACCAGATCTCAAATGGAGACCAGTGGAGACCATCTCTTGTCTTGTGGCCAATTGGACATATTTGTGAAATAAGTGGCTAGTGTTAAGCATCCATCCTATGACTTTGAAAGACACTAAATTAGTTTGGTTTTTCCCTCTGCAAAATTGGGAGTGGGGGGTGAGAAGGGAAAACTGTTCAAGTTGAACTTTCCCTGCTACTAAAATTCCACAGTGTGTCAACAGAAGGACTCAACAAACATTTATTAAACATCTAATTTAATATGCTAGTCACTAGGGACATAAAGATGATAAAATTACCTAGTACATACCCTCAAAGAGCTTCCATTTTACTAAAGGAGAAGGAACATAGCATTACAGAGATAAAAAGTACTATAAAGTATACATACAGTGATAGGAGCAAAGGAGAGATCCAAAGTCCTCTAGGAAATTTTTGTTGTTTTAAAAATATTATTTTGCCCTCCATTTTTCCTTCTGAATGTAACAATACTCCAAAATAGCAATTCTTTTTTTCTTAATTATACATAAAATTTTTAGAGTTTTAATACATAAAAAAATTTAAATTTCTTTTTCCTTATTTGTGAATTTGTTAGGTATTTGAATACCAGAAAAAGCATTCCATATATGTACACTGTAGAGCACAAAAAGAGAATTACATATGAAACTGTGAAGCATTACTTGCACTTAAAAAAGTGTATAATAAATTTCACACATTACTTTCAAAACTATCCTGCTTTTCTGTGCTTTCTTCTGAACTTTCTTCTATGGCCCTTTAAAGGAAAAATCATTGTTACTGACCCTTTCTCTGCCAATCTCCAAATAAAAATTAGAGAAAGGAAAAGGCAGGGAGGAAAACCCTGTAATACTTATAAAAGCAAATGGTCATATCTAAAAACATATGCCTTTCTTTACCTTGTGTCTATAACCTCCTTGTCAGAAGGTGAGAAATGTACTTCATATAGCTTCTCTGGAGTCCTGTTTAGTCTTTGCAGAGTTGTTTTTCTTTACAATGTTATTGCTGTATATATTATTTCCTTGGTTCTGTCCTTCATTTTGTATCAGTTCATACTACCTCTGAGGTCAATAATTTCTTATGGTTTAGTAGTATTCTGTTACATTCACATACCACAATTTGTTTAGCCATCCCCCAATTGATGACCTTACTCCCCCAGCTTAGATTTTAATTTTTTTCCCTTTTCCCCTCTTTTTGTCCAGATTTTGGATTAGATTTGTTTGGGTTACTTGTGGCTATTCACTCCTTTCTTTTTTTATTTCTTGTAGTTAAAGTGAGCCTTCCTGTATATACTACAGAAAACTGAGTTAAGGTGATAGGTTATTTTCAAACTTAAAAATTCTATCTTGGTCTTATTAGCACTGTTTTCTAACTTGAACAGCTTCTGTCACCAAAAAAATTAAGGTAGGAGTCAACCTGTGACTTAAGCTTTCCATAAGGATCTTTCTAATCTTTTAAGTTCTACTTTTAGAAAACCTTATTCAATGTCTAATCTTTCAGTTTCCTCATTATTCATCTATTTCCTAGAAGACATTTTCACTTAGCTTCCTATAGAGCCGGGATGGAAAGTTTCCTTCTGTGATGGTATCAAAATTTTCTTCTCCCATGTGACAAGCTAGAGTAATGACAGAATATACCTCTGACCATGTTAAGAATATAGAATTTGGAGTCTCTAGGAACTGAAACTGAATTCCACTGGGACCACCTCAGTGTCTTTTATCTGAAGCCAAGAAGCACTTAGAGACAGCTTCCTGGGAGGGGAAAGAACCCTGGTCTAGGAACAAGTTGGAAGGCATGAATTCTAGTTATGGTTTTGCCTCTTTCTAGATGTCAGTTCAGATAAGTCACTTGGCCTCTACATTTTCAATTTCCTTATCTTGTAAGATGGAGCTAATATTTCTATTCTTATTGCAAACATTCATTAAATTCTTATTATGTCTCAGGGTCTGTGCTAGTTGCTGGGGGCACAAAGACAAAATAATCCTTTATTGGAAAAACAACATGAACATAGAAAATATACACAAAGTATATTTACAAAGATTGTTGTTGACTCATTTTAGTTGTATCCAACTCTCTATGACCTCATTTGAGGTTTTCTTGTTAAAGATACTGGAGTGGTTTGTCATTTCCTTTTCCAACTCATTTTACAAAAGAGAAAACTTAGGTAAATAGGGTTAAGTGACTTGCCCAAGGTCACATAGCTAGTAAGTGTCTGAGTTCAGATTTGAATTTAGTTCCTCCTGAATGTTGCCTTCAGCATCCAGCACTTCTTCAAGTCTGGTGCTTTATCCATTGGGTCACCTAGCTACCCATGTAGGTAAAAAATAATTTGGGGGAATGGGGAGTGAGGGAGGAGTAGCAACTGGAGAAATGGGGAGGATGGTAGCCATTCAGTCATGAAGCTTGTCTCCAATCACGTCTATCCTTCACCTTTATCACTCTGCTCCCTTTTGGTACAAGCTTGCAACCTTTTTCCCTTCTAAGCCAGGCATTGAATCTTGAGGTCAGTTATAACCTAACTCTCCAACTAGGGCACTCTCATCAGAAACTGCAAGGTACCTTTGGGAAAATGCTTCCCAGTTTACTGATAAGGTTTTATGATCAAAACCAGGTTACTGAAATAGAGAATGGGTGTTATTAACCTGATATTCCAGGTACTTTGCAAAATGACTCTAATTTCCCTTTAGTGAGTTATTCTATATTTTTTCTAGCCACCTTTTTATTATTTTTTAATCTCATCTTGATCACTGCCATCTCTGTGCATTTTGTATGTTGTGAAGCACTCCCTCCTTATTTCTACCTCTTGAAATGTTGCTCTGTCTTCAAGGCCCAGACAGACACAGATAGAGACATAAATGGATAGATCAGAGAGACATAATACAATTATTATGACCTTTCTTTAGGGTAGGAACTTTGCCCTTTTTAAAATCTTTGTATCCTGTGGCTTAGCACAGAGCCTATCAACCCATCACTCAATAAACATTTATTATACATATTCTGTATCACAGGCATTGAGTAGCATAATGAATTGAGAGATAGACTTGGAATCAGGATAACCTGTGTTCAAATCCTGGGTCAGACATTTACTAGATATCTGAATCCAGGCAAGTCATGTAACAACATTCAACCTTAGTTCCTTCATCTCAGAAATGGGTCTGCTATATGAATCAAATGAGACAATACATGGAAAGTACAAAGACAAAATGTGAAGGAAAAAAGTCCCTGCCCACAAAGCCCTTATATTCCTATTGGAAGAGCCATTCAAACATGTAAGTAAATATAAGTGCATAGTAAATACAAAGTAATTTGAAAGGACACTAGGAAGGGAAGAGGTGAGGAAAAGCCTTATGTAGGAGGTGGTACTTGAGCATTGAAGACAACTAGGGATTTTAAGAGATGGAGGTGAAAAAGGCAGTATATTTCATTTATGGGGGACAGGCCGAGTGCCAAGGCATGGAAATGGAATGTTGTGAATGTGAACAGTAATTAGTACAGTTGGGTTGGAATGTGAAATTGTGAAGGGAGTAGTGTACTTAATTTTGGAAAGAGAAGCTAGAGAAATATTATGAAGGATTGTAGATATCAAACAAAGGAGTTAATATTGTATCCTAGACTCTCTAGAGAGTCTCTAGCCACTAAAGCTTTTTTGAGCAAGGGAGCAATAGGACCAGACCCCTGGACTTTTCAAATATCAATTTGGCAGTTGTGCAGAGAATGGATTGAAGGAGGGGGTAACATTGAGGCAAGGAAACTAAATTAGGATGTTGAATTATAAGCTTCATGGAATTGAACTGGAGATTTTAGGTAAATATATATCTGAAACAGAAGCTAGATGCTTTTGGTTTGGGGAAAGGCATTGAACAAAAGAGAGATTCCACATAGGGTAAAGAAATTCAAAGTTCATGATAAGTCTCCATTTACTTGAAACCTACAGACACTTTCCCCCCTCTAATCCCTTTGGTCTTAATATTTTAAAATGTTCCCATAGTTTTTATTTTTGCTTTTGACCTTTAAATGCTCACAGTTGATGGATGTTGATGAATTTTCCTCCCCTCCTTTTTATAATGTGAATGTGAAAGAGAGACATGTTAAAGAATTACCTTATCATTTTGGGGAAAGAACTGATTTTTTAATTTTTTTCTCTTTTTTCCCTTTAGATAAAGAAACATTATTTTGGGGTCTTACTCTCTCTTTTGATCCATCCTTCCCTGAATCCTTTTCCTTTTTCCATCCTTACTTCCTTTCCTCAGCTTAATTCCATTCTTTCCATTTTCTACTCTCCATTCTCCTCATCTATATCTCTTCTTTTCTCTTTTATCCTTTTCATCTTTCTCCTCTTTTTCTTGCTTCCTCTCTCTTCTTTATTTTGGCTAATAGTTCCAATTTTTTAAACGATTTTTCTGGAGATAAGACTTTTTATTTCTTATTTTTTTTGCAAGGCAGTGGGGTTAAGTGACTTGCCCAAGGTCACACGGCTAGGTAATTATTAAGTGTCTGAGGCAGCATTGGAACTCAGGTCCTCCTGACTCCAGTGCCGCTGCCCTATCCACTGCGCCACCTAGCTTCCCTGAGGTATGACTCTTTAATGAATTTCCAATTGGAAATATTGCCTCATGCATGAATGAAATATTTCCAAATAAGATTTTTAAAACAGAAAATGGTATATTTTGGTGTATTTAATATTAATGTATATTTATATAGGTCTTTATAATTTATAAGATTATTTTCTTTATGACCTTGTGATGAAGGTGTGGTATATGAATCACAAGAGACTTTGTGATACAATGGAAAGATTACTGGACTTAGATTCAGATGACATGGGTTTGAATCCCAATTTTGCCATTAAAGCTCAAGTCATTAAAGCTCTTTTACCCTTGCATTTTTCATCTCTAAAAGGAGCTAATAATTCTTTGACTGCTTTAGAGTTGTTGCTAGGAAAATGATTTTTGTTTGTTTTTATAAACCTGATTATAAAGTGTGAGTATATGAATGATATAGAACAAATTAATGACAACCAGGAGAACAATTGAGATGCTGACCATGATAATGTAAAGGAAAACAATTGTAGAACACTTCAGTTGAATCAATGCAATGCCCAATCATGACTTAAAATGACTGATAATAAAGCTTGTTTCCTACCTTTTGGCAGAGAAATGATTGACAAGAGTGTGTATAGACTTGTTCAATGAGTTGATTTACCTACTATTCTAGTTTTGTTTGCTTAAATTTTTTAATGTTCTTTTTAGAATATCACCAATCTCAGGGTGGCTAGGTGGCGCAGTGGATAGAGCACCGGCCCTGGAGTCAGGTGTACCTGAGTTCAAATCCGGCCTCAGACACTTAATTACCTAGCCGTGTGGCCTTGGACAAGCCACTTAACCCCATTGCCTTGCAAAAAAAAAACAAAACCTAAGAAAAAAAGAATATCATCAACCTCCCTCTCCTTCCTTCTCAGAATGCCATTCATTATCACAAATAGTTATTTTTAAAGACAAAAAGAAAAAGAGAAAAAAGAATCAGGATGACCGACCAACATATCTCTCAAAATATGTGCAGTGTACAATACTCATGGACCTTACAACTGTGCAAAGGGGAAGGGTGAAAATGTCTTATCATATCTCTTTTTTTCAAGTCATACTTGTTTTTTTTTATAATTTTGTGCCATTCGCTTTTGATTTTTTTTTTTTGTGGTTGTTCATTCCTTTTCTATTTTTGTAGTCATTGGGTATATTGTTTTCTTCTGTAGTATTCATGTAGATATTTCTGTGCTTCATTGTATTCCTCAAATTCATCATTTCTTACACCTTAGTAATATTCCAATACATTCATGAAACACAATTTAAGTTATTCCCCAATCAATGAACATCTACTTTGTTTCTAATTCTTTACTATCATAAAAAATGTTGCATTAAGATGCTATGATTCATATAGGGACTTTTTTCTTATCAATGGCTTCCTTGGAATTATAAACCTAATAATAGAATCTCTGGTTCCAAGGGCATGTAACTTTATTGCATAATTCCAAGTTCCATTGCAAAATAACTACTAATTCTTCTCAATTCACCATACTTATTATTTATAAAGATCTCCTATATGTAGTATGTGATGAGAAAAGAGAGAATGAATGAGACAGAGTAATATTGAAATATAAAAATGTCTAGAAGAGAGCAGAAGGCAGTCTGTATCAATAATTGTTAGATATAATTTCTGATACTTGTTAAATTTGTAAATTTATTTCCATTTAAATTTGTTAAAATTGTAAATTTATTTCCATTTCTTGGAGGAAACTGATTCTGAGAGGTTATCAATCAACTAGCATCTATAAAGCACCCAATATATGCCACTTTATAAGCAGGTTATATAATATATGCCATTGTACTTAGTGTTGAGAATACAAGGATAAAAAAGTCTTTGCTTTCACATAGCTCTGTCTAATGACTTTCCCAAAGCCACAGCTAGAATTCAATTTAATGATCATTCATTAAGCAAAGAAAGCACCCTACTAGCTCCTAAGGAAGGTACACTTTTGATTCCTTTGAGCTTATGCCTTTTTTAGGAAAGTGTGACATGTACACAGATAAATGAATTACAAAACACGAGGAGCTCATGAAATAAGTAGTATGGCATAGTGGAAAGAGCACTGGCTTTGGAATTAGAAAACCTAGGTTCAAATAGTACCTGTGACTTTTCCATCTCTGAGCCCTCTGGCAAATCTATTAATCTCTGGGCCTCTATTTCCTTCTCTATAAAATAAAGGGGCTGAATAGTATGGACTCAGGTGTCCTATCTAGTTCTCTTAAGGAATTGTGGTTGAACTTTAAAAGAGGGATAGGAATTTAACTAGTAAAGAGGGGAAGAGGAGAACATCCCTTCAATATGTAACAGCATTAGTAAAGGTACAGAATTGAAGGGTGGATTGAGAAAACAGTTATTCCATTCTAATTGGCACAGGAAATATATGGTGAGGGAATAGAGGAAAATAAAGCTGGAAAATAGGGAGAGGCTTGAATACCAGGCAAAAAAGGTTGAACTTTATGTTCTGGAGAGTGACAGGGAGCCACTTTTTTGATTTTTTTTTCATATTTCTACATAAGAAAGGTTATTTAGGGGGTAGTTTGCTGAATGAATTGGAGGGCACAAATAATGGAGGTGGGAAGGCCAGCTACAATGCTACACAGTACCGCAGACAGATTTTACTAAGGTTATATTGGTAAGAATAGAGAGGAGAGGATAATTTTGACAGTGCTGAAGGAAGTGGAATTGAAATTACTTGATGACAGCTAATTTTTGAGAAATGAAATAATAATAATAGCTAACATTTGAAGAGCTTGGAAAATGCTTCATAACCATTATCTCGTTTGAGTCTCAAGAATTTTGTGAGGGGAGGCTAGGTGGCGCAGTAGATAGAGCACCAGCTCTGGAGTCAGGAGTACCCGAGTTCAAATTCAGTCTCAGACACTTAATAATTACCTATGTGGCCTTGGGCAAGCCACTTAACCCCATTTGCCTTGCAAAAACCTTAAAAAAAAAGAATTCTGTGAACAAAGTGCTTAAAATCACAAAGATTTTCCTCATTTTACAAATAAGGGTACTAGGGTAGAGAGGTCAAGTTCTTTGTCCATGATCACAAAACTATTAAGTTCTCGAGGTAGATTTTGATTCCAGATTTTTGGGTCTTCTTGATTCAATGTAGCCATTGAACAAAAAGATTCATTCAATTTGATTATCTTCTCTGTGTTAGATGTTGAGGATACAAGCAGGAACTAGTTCTTTCCCAGATGGAATGTAAGACATATACAGATAAATATAATGTAATACAATTTGAGGAAGGAGGGGGGAAAAAACTCAAACTGGTGAGGGAGTGAAGGTTTCATGGAAAATGTGGTAGCTGAAATGACCTCTAGATGAAAGATTTAGAGAAGGGAGAAAGTACATTCCAGGCTTTTTGAAAAAACTGCTTGGCACATTAATTAATGCTAGTTGTCTGATCAGGGTAGGCAATGATGTCCAGTTTGACTTGAATTTAAAGTATGTGAAGGGGAATATTTTGAAATTAGGCTACAAAGGTACTTAAAGTCAGATGTTAGGCCCTCATGTGCCAAGGTTATGTAGTTCATTATAAAGGAAGTAGAGGAATTTTTAAGCAGGAAAATGACCTTGTTAAACTTATGTCTGGAAGATCCTTTGGGCAGCTTTGTAGGAAATGACTTGAGGAAGTGAGTTAGAGAAAGGAAAAGTTGAAAATGACTCTGAAATTATGAATATCTAACATGGAGGATGGTAGTATTTTCATTAGAAATATTAGTGGAGGGGTAGGTTTGGAGTATATGTGTGTGTATGTGGAGGAGAGAATATTCTAATTTAGATACAAAGACTATGAGAAATTGAGGGAATATCTAGACGGAGAAAGCAGAACGCAGGCAAAAAAAAACATGAAACTGAGATGTAGAGATGATAATTGAACCCATGGATTCTCTTTCTGAGAGAGAAGATGGATAAGAGAAGATCCTTGGCAGGTCTCTGGCAAACACTCATGTTTAGAGGGCAAGACTTGGATGGTTATCCAACAAAGAATAACAAGTCATCAGATAGGTGGGATAAACCAGAAGAGGGCAGTGACACAAACCAAGGAAGAATAATATTAGCAGTAGTTGAGGTAGAGTGTGCAAGGTGGTCAATAGTGACTAACGTTGTTGAAAGATCAAGGAGAATGATGAGGATTAAGAATGGGCTATTTGATTTAGTAATTCAGAAATCATTGGAGTGATGGTTTGAAAGCCAGATTGCAAGGAGATGAATTGAGAAGCAGTGAGGCACTGAAAAAAAAACCCCATAAGATTTAGAACTGGAAGAGATTTAGTCTAATATTGGTATAATGATCATTGAGTTTAAATTTTTTTAGACGAGGAAATAGAGATCGAGAGATAAAATGAGAGGCAGCATAGTGTTTTAGATAGAGTACTGAGTTTAGAGTGAGGAAGGACTAAGATCAAATCTTGCCTCAGATATTTGCTACTTGTATGACTCTGGGCAGTGAAAGGATTTGTACTTGATGACCATTTAAGGCTTTTTTCCAGCTCTAAATCTATAATCCTATGATTCTATGACCTGTCCGGTATCACAGAGCTCATAATTGATTGAAGTGAGATTCAAACTCAAGTCTTCCTGACCCCTATCATATTTTTCATCCACTACAATGAATGTAGATGATTCTTTCTAGGAGTTTAGCAGTGAAAGGCCCCCTCTTTTTAATCCACTGAAAGCTTGTTTCTTGTGTTATGTTACCCTGCTCCTTAATGATAATTCACTAGTTCTTGTCACTTAGAAACTGGGTTCACACTTTCAGTCCTCAACCCCCAAAATCAACAGGCCAAAAGGGAGAGTGATCTACCTGCTGGTTGAAACTTTTATTCTCTGGTTGTTTGAGGAGGTGGAAGAGGAAACAGAAATGAGGGAATTTCCTGCAGAAATGTGGTTGGTTTCTGATCTTCCTGTATTATGGTACCTATTTAAGTCATTCTTCTTATAGGACTTGAAGCTTGATTAGTTTCTAGGATATGCTCCATGAAGCATTGCTTTCCAGATGGGCTCTTGGAGAGGAAAGCAAGAAGTATTAAGTCACTCACTTGAAACTAGAGAGTGGAAAAGGACAAGATATTGTTACTAGAGTGTGGCATTGGACCAGTTAATGCCTGTCTGGAGACCAAGTTCCTACTGTTCTATTCTCTTCAATGTGATGAGAAAAGATCAGATGCTATAAAAACAAGTCTTATCTACCATATGGGAGACCATGTTCTAAGTACCAGGGGAAATATAAAGATATCTGTCTTCTAATAGTGATAAGAAACAAATAGTTAATATAAAATAGAATAGGGTAAATGATGAACAATATGATATGAGAACTCTGAAATATAAGCTAGATAATTTCCCACTAGGGAGTTTTTAATGGGGGAAAAAAAGTATTTTCATGGAGGAGAGAGATGATAATGAAGCTAAGCTCTACACAGAGTTACTCAAGAATTGGGACCAAAGGCAGTTTGTATAGAAAGGATTAGAAGAATATGGAAGTAGGAAAACTTTAGTGTAGTATGTGTGTAGGTGGGACATTAGGAGGGGTGTTGGTCAGAGCAAAGGTTACATTAGGGGGAAGGGGTTATATGAGATAAGGCTATATTAGGTTCAGATTGTGGGAAAACCTTGAATGCTGAGCTAAATAATGAATTTGAACTTTATCCATTAGGCAGTGAGATCCACCTTCTGGTAAAGCTCTTTACCATTGAAGCTCAAAGTGTGATGTGGCTACCCCGGTATCTTTTTTTAAGGAAGCCATGAGGTTAAAACTACATCTATAATAATACTAAGATATTCTAATTTCTAATAGGGTAACTGTTAATAGATACGACCAATATAGACAAAAGTTCTTTTGGGATCCTTGATAACTTTTAAATGTATAAAGGATTCCTGAGACCTAAGAATTTGAGAAACACTACTCTATATCGATGTGAGTTCAAGTTCAAGTTTATAGATTCAAGGTCTACCTCTGACACATTGACCTGTGTGAGTCTGTTCAATTCATTTCACTTTGAAGAAAGGTTAATGTTCTTTGATAGAAGTTTGCTCACTTAGGAGTTCCCTATGTCATTGAAATCACAGGTCTGCTTCCAATTCTTATATGTTATTTTTGTAGTTAAGCCAGTGTGGTCAGGGAATGGAAACTTCTGATTAATAATTACCATATATCCTATGGGATGAATAAAAATATTAGTTGCATTCAAGGGTGAAGATAGCCACAGAGATAGGGTAGGCAGGAGGATTCTGACAGCCATCACAAAGTCAAAGCTAGGGGATTAAAAGGAATAGGACTAGGATAGTCATTATGAGTCAGTAGTGGGCTATTTAATTTTTTAAATTTTATTTATCTATTTATTTTGAATTTTACAATTTTCCCCCCAATCTCACTTCCCTCCCCCCACCCCAACAGAGAAGGCAGTCTGTTAGTCTTTACGTTGTTTCTATGATATACATTGATCTAAATTGAATGTGATGAGAGAGAAATAATATGGGATATTTAATTTTAAAAAAAGGTAATGAGCCTCTTAGGTTCCATTGAGAAGCAAAGTGATGAGGACCAGGGAGGTCTTTAGAGTCATAGATTTAGACCTGGAAGGGAACCTTCTCTTTTCACAGCAAAGAACTGTTTGTGCAAGGCCAAACAAGTTCTGAGTAGCTGAACCTGGAATCCTGGAATCCAGGTCCTGACTCAAAACCCAGCATTCTAGGTAATAGTCCTGCTATCGTCTTCTCTGATCAGATAATCTTAGGAGTATTGTGTTTAGTTCTGGAAACCCAGTTTTGGGGAAGATATTGAAACTACAGAGTTTCAGAGGAGGATGACCTTATGATTTTTGAGATGACACCAAAAGAAGATAGGTTTTGTTTTTTTATTTTTTTATTTTCCATTTTTATTTATTTGTTTGTTTGTTCGTTTGTTTGGTTTTTGCAAGGCAAATGGGGTTAAGTGGCTTGCCCAAGGCCACACAGCTAGGTAATTATTAAGTGTCTGAGACCGGATTTGAACCCAGGTACTCCTGACTCCAGGGCCTCTGTGCTTTCTCTACTGCGCCTCCTAGCCGCCCCTGTTTTTTATTTTTAAATCACTTTTATTTCTGAATCTATCCCTCATCTCCTTCCCTACCCTGTAAGATATCTCTTGAAACAGAATAAAAAAAAATTAGAAAAAATCATAAACAAAGTTATATTGAATAAGCTAAAGATTTTTGTATGGAAAACAGCAGACTTGGGTAGGATATAAAAGTTGTTTTCAAGTATTTGAAGGGCTGTTACATGAGAAAGGTAATTGACCTTTTTTTGTTTGTCTTCTGAGGACCAAGAAGCAAATTTATGCTGTCTAAAAGTGGAGTGAATAGGTTACCTCTGGAGGTCATGAGATCTGCCTCACTGAAAGTCTAAAAGCAAAGGTTGGTATATGCTGGAAAAGATTCTTGTTTGTATACAGTTTGTACTAGACAGCCTATCCCATCTCGATATTTGATGATTCCTGTAAATCCTGATAAGCTGGGTCCAAGGTCTGAGGAATATGATAAAATAAGGGAGAGGAGGAATGTTATATGGATCAAGAAAGAGAAGTACAGGCCAAACTGTTGCAAGGTCAAAGAAGGAGGAAGAAACAGTACAGATATCAAATGAATATTGGAAAGAGTAGGAATTAGAAGATTTGGGATTCACTCCCTCACAGTTCAGACATTTTTTTTCCTTGACTAACCTTGGGCACATTAAAAGTCACTTTGAACCATAATTTGCTCATTTATTAAATCTTTATTTTATTTTATTGCTACTGTTCCATTAACAATGTCAAATATGAAAAAAACACAGTCTTTATGCAAAGCAAGAACAGCAGAATAGGGAAAACACAAATAGCTATATTTTTTTAAAGGCAACAATTATATAAGGACATGCCGATTTTATGACATCAAGGAGAGGTGGTTCAATTTTCTTCTTTCTTCCCATTAAAAAATGAAAAAAAACTTGGATGAATTGTGTTCCAAATTCTCTTCTAGTCTGTGCCTTGTATACTCTAGGAAAGTAACATATTTGTCTAGTGCTTGACAGCTTTTAAAGTACTTTTACATACATGGTCCCATTTGATCTTCACAAGTGAGATAACCCAGACTCAGAGAAGTATTCATCAGTAGGGCTTATGACCTGATCCTAGGTAGAAGTCATTTGCTCTTCATCATGGTTAATAACTCCTCCTCCTCTGTGTAGGCAGGTAGACAAGAATCTACTGGGCATTTGATCAGAGAAAGGCAGAGTTCTGAAGCTATATGCTGGTCTTATCATAGAGCAAGAGATTGAGATCTTTTAGGGATTTAAAAAGCTGCTTTGTTATTTATTTGGAAGGAATAGCAAATTGTGCATAGTAGATTTTCATATTCAATTGTCTTTTTTATTGTATTATTGTTATGGAAATGCTTGTTTTATTCCATAAATTAAAATAAAAATAAAAAGTTATAACCAAGAGAGACAGGGACTTGGGGAGGAGGTGATAAAGAGAGACAGTTGTTCTAGTCTGTTATTTATTATAGCGAATGAAATCAAGCTGGATCCAATGACTAATCTGTATTCCTATAAATTGCCCTACCTGTTTGATTCCCTACTTGCTTTTTCACACTTATTGGATGCTTGGCCCTTCCTGTTTCAGCTTGTGTATCTCTGAGAACCCAAACTATTCTTGCTTGGTTAGCTTATAAAAGAGCCTTTCCTTCAAGGTATCAGTGTAGGGAGGGTGAGATCAAGTTTCCTGTCTGTTGTGAGCAAGAATTAACTACTATGGTTATTCACTGTGGCTGAGTTGGCAAGAGGAGACTTACAGGTATTATCTTGGGAAACAGAGGTAGGATGATTCATTGAAAAGATACTGCATCTAGCCTTGGTAATTTAAATTACTTACTCCATGTGACCTTGAGTGAATGATCTCTTTGTACCTCAGTTTCCTTATCTGTCAAGTGGGTCAAGTAGTTACTTTTAAGCTAGAGCTTTATAAATCTAAATTGTTATTAATTAGCAGAGAAAATCTTTCAGAGCTTTAAATATGTGTGACCAAAAGCAAGTCACTTAACCTCTCTAAACCTCTTCTTATAAAATGAAGGTGATAATGTTGATGCTACTTGCCTTCATAGGCTTGTATGAAACTCCAATAAGACTTTGCAAATGTTTGAAAAATGTTCAGCAGAATTTAACTGCTAGATAAATGTCAGTTATTATTATAATTAGTTTGCTCTTAAAATTTGTAGATAAAGTATCAAATTGGAATATTTACTTATTTACAGTTATATAATGGTGATGAAGATAACTATTTACATGTATGTAGCAATTGGTGGTTGCTCTGACATACATATTATCTCCCTCTATTGTCATTGTACCCCAGCAAAATAAGTAGTAAAAATTTCTTGTCTTCATTTACAGTAGAAGAAGCAAGTGATGAATTTTACTAGACATATTCATGAAAACTATATACTTCAGTGGAGGGTGGCCTGGGTTTTCTCTGCACATACCCCAATGAACAGACAGCCCTGAAATATTGAAGAAAATGAACAAGGTAGGAGGTCTTTGATGATTGCAGGACTTTGTGGTCAGTCTTCTATTAGTATTATTATTGATCATAACTATAACGATTTACAGAATCCAAAGTGCTTTCCTCACAATGAACCCATTAAGTAGGCATTGCAGCCATTTTACAGATAAGAAAAGTGAGACTCAGAGAGATGAATTGCTTTGCCTCTGATCATAACTAGCAAGTTCCACCCCAAATGATCACATGGGCAAACCTGTAGTAGAGCCTTCAGGGCTCATAATAATCAGAGTTGACACACTGTTCTTTGATTCCAACATAGTGATGTCATTTTGGTCCTCTTAGAGAACAAGATAGACAACCAGACAGGATAGACAACTAGTGAGTTGTGGGTCTCATGATCCCAAATGTAAGGCTTTTCCTGCAACAGTGAATATGAGCTTTGTCCTATATTTCTATGGCTTATATTTTTTTAAAATATTTTTATTTGAACTTTACTCATCAAACTACAGATATGAACTCCTGGAAGGTAGAGACCCTATTTTTTTTTATCTTTCATAGAGAGTTTAATAAGTGCTTGTTGATGAACAGGTCATTCTAAAGTCAGTGTGCATATGTATGGATTATCATCTCCATTTTAAAATGAGTAAAATGAGGCACATGGAGGCTAAGTGACTTGACCATTGTTGAAGAGAATATTTGGGGTTTTTTTGGTTTATTTATTTTATATTATTACAATAATCTTATAAGAGTAAACATAACCCCCCTTCCCCCTCCCCCGAGAAGATGAGAAACCTCAAGAATAGTGAGACAGGAAAAAAAAATGTACTTCAGTCTATGTTCAGATTCCAATGGCTCTTTTCTTTGGAGTGACTTGCCTTCTTTATCATAAGTCCACCAGAGAAGTTGCTTCAATAGTTTTCCCACTGTTGCTATTACTAGCTGTACCTGTGCTCTGTTTCTCCCCATTCTCATTTATTCTGTTCTCTCTCTCCTTTCATCCTGTCCCTGTCTAAAAGTGTGTTGTATCTGAGCACCTTCTTCCATGATCTTCCCTCTCTTCTATCACCTATCCCCCCCCCCATTCCCCCTTATACCATTCCTTTCCTCTCATTTTTTTCTAGGGTAAGATAGATTTCTATACCCTATTAAGTATGTATGTCATTTCCTCTCTGAGTCATCTCTGATGAGAATGAAGGCTCACTCATTCCCCCTTGCCTTCCTCCATTCCATTCCATTCCATTCCATTCCATTCCATTCCATTCCATTCCATTCCATTCCATTCCATTCCATTCCATTCCATTCCATTCCATTCCATTCCATTCCATTCCATTCCATTCATTCCATTCCATTCCATTCCATTCCATTCCATTCCATTCCATTGAAAAAAGTTTTTTCTTGACTCTTATGTGAAATATCTTAGACCCTTCTTCCTCTCCTTTCCCTTCCTTTCAGTACTTTCCTTTATCACCCACTGACTCCAACTTTTTCTTATATTATACCCTTATATTCCACGTCATCTTTTCCCCTGAAAGAGGATGGTCAGTTTTGCTGGATAGTTGATTCTTGGTTGTAAAATAAAGATATTTTGCCTTCCAGAATTTCATATTCCAATCCCTATAAGCCTTTAATGTAGATGCTGCCAGATCTTGTGTAATCCTGACTTTTGAGCCACAGTAGTTGACTTGTTTCTTTCTGGCAGCTTTTGGTATTTTTCTCTTTGACTTGGGAGTTTTGGAATTTGGCTATAATATTCCTGGGAGTTTTTCTTTTGGGATCTCTTTCAGGAGATGACCAGTAAATTCCCTCAATTTCTATTTTACCCTCTGCTTCTAGGATCTTAGGTCAATTTTGCTGTATTATTTCTTGAAAAATGAAGACTAGGCTCTTTTCCTGGTGATGACTTTTAGATAGCCCAATAATTTTTAGATTATTTCTCCTGGATCTGTTTTTAAGGTTGATTGTTTTTCTAATGAGATATTTCACATTTTCTTCTAATTTTTGGCTTTTTTGGCAGAGTTTTATTTCTTCCTGATTTCTCGAAAAGTTATCAGCTTCCTTTAGTTCCATTCTGCATTTGAAGGAGTTATTTTCTTCAGGGAGCTTTTTAAAATTTTTTTTGCAAGGCAATGGGGTTAAGTGACTTGCCCAAAGCCACACAGCTAGGTAATTATTAAGTGTCTGAAGCTGGATTGGAATTCAGGTACTCCTGACTCCAGGGCCAGTGCTCTATCTACTGCACCACCTAGCTGCCCCAAGAGAGCTTTTTTATCTCTTTTTCCAGCTGACCAATTCTGTTTTTTAATGCATTCTTCTCCTCATTTGCCTTTTGTTTTGCTTTTTTTCATTTGACCTACACTGGTTTTTAACATATTATTTTCTTCAGTATTTTTTTTGTATTCTTTCACCAAGCTGATTTGGTTTACATGATTTATCTGCATCACTCTCATTTCTCCTCCCATTTTTTCCTCCACCTCCCTTAATTGCTTTTCAAAGTCCTTTTGAGCTCATTCATAGCCTGAGCCCATTTTCCATTTCTCTTAGAGGCTTTGGATATAGAAGCTTTGAATTTGTCATCTTCTGAATCTTCCATGGTACCAAAGCAATTTTCTTTGTCCATTTTCTTCTTTTTCTTTTGTTTATTCATCTCTTTAGTCTAAGACTAATTTACCACACTTCCAAGGCTTTGGTGGGGGGGGGGGGTTGGGTTTGGGACACCCTACTAGGACTTTTATTTCTCCAAGATCTTATGCTCTCTTGCCTGTGCTTTGATATGTAGATGACCACAGGTGCTCCCCTCTGCCCTGGAGGGCAGGAGGGTCCTTGCTCAGGTGTCTTAGTATGGAAGCCCAAACTGCAACCTGGATCTAAGTGTGGGCAAACAGCAGAGTCCTGCCCCAGGGAGAGCAGAGATATTTCTGCAGTCTCCCCTGAGCCCCTTACAGTTTATGGGCTGTAATCTGGAGGTACAGGCTGGCTTCCCCTGATTCCTGCTGCAGGTTCTCACCAAAGGGATGTTCTGAGGCCGATGCTCCTCACTCTGCACTCTGGCATAGCAGAGTTCTCTCACCATCCCTTCAAGCTGTTCCTGGTGATCCTTGGACTGTGCTTCTCTGTGGCTGTGGCTTTTTTCCAGCCCCTGGTCCTGATGAAACACACCTTTCCTTCAGAATTTCTAAATTATCTTGGACTGGGAAATTGTATTACTCAGTCTTTCTGTGGGTTCTGCCCTCTAAATTTTGGCTAGAGTCATAATTTGATGGCTTTTGGAATTTGGGTGAAAGGCATTTCTGGGGAATCCAGCCTTCATGCTGCCTGCCATCTTGGTCTATATGGCTTATATTTTACTTAGACTCATTCCTTTCATCTTATTATAAATGGTCAATGTTTAGCCTGTGTATTTTCAATGTTTTATTTAAGCAAATTAGCACATCCATAGAAAATAGTGATCTTCCTGTTAGGGACTTCAAGAAATGCTAAGAAGTGATCTTTTCTTAAGAGCCACACGTTGTCAAGAACAGAAGCAGAAGGAAAAATCAGACATTGTGTAGAGTAGAGAGGTTTCCTTTCCTATTCATCATCCCACCACCACCAAAAAGGAACATTAGAAAATCCAAGCCTTTAAAGGAGGTTGGTCTGCAGAGACCACATAGGTCTCTGATGGTCCAGGCATCTGGAAAACTTTGTATTGCATCAGTTACAAGCAAGACCTGGGTGCCCCCTCTAACATGTAGACTGCTACTATTGTAAACCTTGGGAAAATGTTGTCTTTGCAACAGCTCACCTCCTTTGGAATCACTAGAGATCATACTTTCCTTTGTCGTGGTTAATTCTGATAATTGATCACTTGATTGAGAATAGGCCATGCCATAAAGTACACACCATATAAACCCCACTGAAAACTCTTGTACCCCAAGCCTGATAAATCATAGAATTTTACAAAAGAATTAAGAGGAGTGTAGGGTAGAGGCAAAAGCACAGGAAAGATTATGGAGATCCAAATAGTTTTCCCCAGTGTTGGCAAAGTGTTGAAACTTTCCTGTCCCATTGTTGGCAAAGTGTTGAAGCTCTCAGGGTCTGCTTTTCCTCATCTGTTAAAAGAGAGTGTTGGACTAGATGGTATTTGAGATAAAGGGTTAAATCAGAAAGCCCAAAGATCAAATTCTCTGACACTTAATAGCTATGTGATCATTATTATGTCACAACCTCTCTGAGCCTCCCCTTTATTTTCCTCATAATAGTAGCTATAATACCTACTTTCTAAGATAGTTGTGCAGCCCATAGGATATAAAACATATAAAGCACTTTGAAAATTTTATGAATGATGAATACTTCTCTGAGTCAGTTTATCTAACTTGTGAAGATCAAATTGGACCATGTATGTGAAATGGTGAACCTAATTCCCAATGAGGTGTTAATTACTATTAACTCCAAAGAGAGGAACTATCACAATATTTTTCAGCGTTTGCAAGGGATTCTTAAACTGGTATCCAGGAACTTTAAAATCTGCATGCATACACATATGCATGTAGATAAATAAATACTCTTTAAATATAATTAGTTCCTAAGATAATGCTATGTCTGTGTGTGTGTGTGTGTGTGTGTGTGTATGTGTGTGTGTATTTTTGCTTTTAACTTATTCTGAGGACCAGTGACACAAACCCTTGCTTTAAGGAAAGGAAAAGGGATTAAAAACAAGCACAAAACTCTCTAACTTATTTCCATAAGGCAGTAATTTCTGATCTTAGTTTGAGATCCAATTGGATATCAGTATTGCAAACACTGTTGTTATGGCATGTTATTATGCTGAGTTTTCGGCTATCAAGAGAGCAAATAATCATAGGATTGAGAGCTGGAAGGTCACACCTTTTACAGTTGACTGGACTGAAGTAGGTCCTGAGAGACAAACCAACTTGCTGAATCTTGCAGTGAGTACATAGCAGAGCAGGGATTTTGGACCTGAATCAGCTGGCTCCAAATACAGTGCTCTTTCCAAAAGAGCACACACTGTCTTATGAACAGGAAAAGGGACATGTATTTATATAGTTTCAATTTGGACCATGTCTAAAATACCAGTGATCTGGCCAACCTGGCATCTGGAATTTTTCAACTTTGTTCAACAAATATTCATTGCAGGATCTACTTTTTTGGAAGGTTGGAATAATGTGGTACAAAAAGTAGAGTTGAGATGATTGGATTTAAGTTGATCTTCAATGAGTTCAGCTTCTCTGATGTATATTAGTTGTTTGACCCACCTAGTTCAAGTTATTGAACTTCTCATTTGTTCTAGGCACTTCTTTAAGACTATAATTTGTGGGGGAAGTTTGGAGCTTTCTATAAGTAGGAAATCAAAAAAGTTTGGGCCACCACCACCCCTTCCTATGTAATAGGTGTTAGGGATACAAAAATAAATATGGTAGACTGGGTTCTTGAGAAGCTTACTCTCTCTAATGAAGGTGCTCCTAGAGGACTTTTGTAGAACTAGGATTTTGTTTCAAGGGAACTCTTGGCAATGGAATTTTAGTTAGTGATTGAAAGCATGCCAGAGGATGAAGAAAGATTTTTATTTGGGGAAGGGATGTTAAAATAAAGTCCTTTGAATTCAGGGTAAAACTGTACATCTCTAAAACCCTTCCTTGCAGAGCCCTACAAGACTCCAGGATGTTTAACCAATTTTGTTGTGAAGCATTAAAAAAATGAGTGAATCTCCAGTGCAATTTTCTCTCCTTTATTAATCCGAGTCCTCTTAGGGTCGATAGAGACTCATTTCAGAATATTACAACTCATTTTGTACCTGAATTGCATTGCTTGTGCCTGGAAAAGATAAACAATGCAAGCTTAAACATCAGACCTGATAGTGTGGGGTCTCTCCTGTTTCAGTCGAACAAATTTGATAAAGTTATATCATGTTCCCTGGAAAGACATCAGCTCTCTGAGCATACAATCCCAGGGAAAAAGTGATGTTTCTGGTTTCAAAATTTGCCTTAATGGCCAGAATCTAAACAAGAAATTGTATCTTGTTTGCAAAAAGCTGAGATCTTCATATAAAAGAAGATACATATACCCCTGTACTTTATGTGTACGTGTGTGTGCATGTGCATATATATATATATATTAAATCATACTATACATATTTTTATTTATCAGATCTTTTTCTGGAGGTGAATAGCATCTTCCTTCATAGATAGGGCCTTTGTAGTTGATTTGAGCATTTTTTGTAATACCCAAAACAACTTTGTCATTCATGGTTGATCTTCAAACACTAAAACTATTAGTGTGTACAACATTTATTTGGTTGTACTTGTTTCACTTTTCATTATTTTGTGTAAGTCTTTCCAGCTCATCATTTTTTATACCACAGTAGTTTTCCATAACAGTCATTTACCATAACTTGTTCAGCTATTCCCCAATTGATGGGCATCCTTTCAATTTCCAGTTCTTTCCCATTTGAAAGAGAGCTGCTATAAATGTTTTAGAACCTGTAGGTTTTTTTCCTGATCACCCTGGGAAACAGACCATAGTGATATTGCAGAGTTAAAAGGCATATGCAGTTTTTTTAATTCTTTGGGCATAATTTCAGATTCCTTTCTAAAATGTTTGAATCAGTTCATAGTTCCTCGACAAATGTAGTTTCTAAATTTGTGATGGAAAAAATATTGGTCAAGTATCTCGTGGAATTGTTGAAATTTTGTTTCATGGAAAACCAACAGCTTAAATTGGAACTTGAGAGCCAACCATGTCCCCTTATGCTTTAATACATAAATAGAAGAAATTATTTCAAATGAAAAGAAATCCAAATGTTCAGTTAGATCTGAATCATGAATAGCATGTTGGAACACAAGCTGGAAGAAGGAACTTCTGAAGTCATCTAGTCCAGCTCCATTATTTTACAGATGAAGAAACTGAGGTTCAGGGAACTTGAATTCCCCCAAAGTAACAGAGTCATAGCTTCTGGAGTCAGAATTCACAATTAGTTCATTTGATGTAGAACCATGACTCTTCTCATTGGGCTAACTGGATTTAGCTCTGAGACTTGTGAATAAATCACTTCAGTGCTCTGGGGATAATCAGACCTGTCAATCCTCAAAGAATTATGATGAGAACAGCATTTTGAATTATAGAATCTCAACACTAGATGAGATTTTGCAGAACTTGTTATAAAACTTGTACATGAATGAGAATTTTCTCTACATTAGACCTGACAAGGAGCTACCCACATTTCCCTTAAAGACCTTTCTTTTTTTTACATCATGAGGTTCTTTTTTTTTTTTTAACATGACTAAAAGAGAACTAGGTTTTAAATGATTGCACATACATAAACTATATCAAATTGTTTGCTCTACTTAGGGAGAGAAGGAGGAAGAAAATTTGGAGCTCACAATTTTATAAAAAAAAATGTTAAAATATTGTCTTTGCATATTGTCTTTGTAATTGGAAAAAAAATACTATTTATTTAACAAAACCTTCAATGAAGGGGGTACCCATGACCTTTTACCCCCAAGATTTTGTTGATGTCTTTTGTTTTTTCTTTCATCATATTTTCCCCAATAGAATTCCTTCTCCTCATCCCAGGGAGCCCCTCATACAATGGCATTAAAAGTTAAAAATAGCATCTTTAAGACAAAAAATAGAAAAAAAGAGGAAAAAAATCAGCATGTCTGATCAATATTTAAAAAAACTGAAAACATATCCTATGTATGATACTTGTACCTGTGATCTTTTAAAAGCATGTTCTTTTGAAAAATATAACCTTAACAAACATCAACAAAGATGAATATTTCCATATCCAGTGAAGAGAAAAAGATAATTATATATGAAAATATGAATCGATTACATAAACTTGTACTTTTAAAAAATGTTCTTTAAATTTAAATGGTGATGATTTATCAGAATTGTCCTTTCTGTGTACTAATTGAGCTTGTTTTAGTTCTCTTTTGTGTATTTTTTTTTATTTTGCAAGGCAAAGTGACTTACCCAAGGTCATGCAGATAATTTGAACTCAGCTCCTCTTGATTCCAGGACTGATACTCTATCCACTGTACCACCTAGCTGCCTCTCCCCCTCTTCGTGTATTTTCTTCAATTTTTAATTTTTTTTAATTTAATTTTTTTTTTTTTTTAGGTTTTTGCAAGGCATTGGGGTTAAGTGGCTTGCCCAAGGCCACATGGCTAGGTAATTATTAAGTGTCTGAGGCCTGATTGGAACTCAGGTACTCCTGACTGCAGGGCCAGTATTCTATCCACTGCCCCACCTAGCTGCCCCAAATTTCCATCCCTTGGTGTATTTTTGTTTTTGTTTTAGATTTTTTTTTGCAAGGCAATGGGGTTAAGTGGCTTGCCCAAGGCCACACCCTTTGTGTATTTTTAAAAAAATGTTTAATTGATGACTGAAGCTTAAGAGTTGAAAGAGATTTCAGTTAACATTTAGCCCAATACATAAACAAATGAAATCATCCCTCCATACAAATGGCTATCTGTCTCACTAAGGAAGAAGAACCTTTTGGGGCAAGCCCTTCCATTTTTGGACACTTCTAATTGTTAAAAAGTCTTTTTTGTTCTAATATTAAATACTAAATTGACTTCTTTGCAACATCCATCTATTAATCTTGGTTCTGTCCTCTAGGGCTAAACAGAATAAATGTAATCCTTCATTCAAATACCTAAATACAGTTCTCATTTCTCTCCCCCCTCTCCTTTCTCCCAAGTCTCCAGGTTAAATATCTTAACTGATCTTTTTATGTCGTGAATATTCATAGCTCTTCACCATCAAAGTTACCTTCCTTTGGACACTTTTTAGTTTATGAATGTTCTTCTTAAACTGAGATGCCTAGAATTGAACAATATTTTCTTGATGAGTTTTGATGAAGGAATTATACTATTTCTGGAACTCTTTTCACCATCCTACCCCTAAATGCTATCCAAGATTGTACACACATTGAGTTTATAGATCACTAAAATCTCAAGATCCTCCTTAGGACAACTGCTATTTATCCATTTTTCCTCTATCCTGTATTTGTAGAGCTAATTTTTTGTACCTAAAGTATAAGACTTTATGATTAACCCTATTGAATCTCATCTTATTAGATTCAACCCAGTGTTTCATTCAGCCTTTGAGGATCTTTTAAGATGTTGATTGTTATCCAATGAGATAGGCATCTTTCCCAACTTATTTTCATCTGAAGATTTGATGATAAAAGCATCTATGTCTTTAATCTTAAGTCATTAATGAAAAGTTTAAACAGGAAAGATCCAAGTACAGATCCCTGGGGTACTTCACTGAAGATCTCTTGTCATGCCACCGGACACTGAGTCATTAATAACAACCCTTGGAATCTGGACTATCTCCTCAATGATCCTTGATAAAAAAATATATATATATATATATATAAAATTCCTCAGGAATCAAAATATCAAGCTCATTAGTTTATTATCTGCAAACACTGTTCCTATTTATTTCAGCCTCCCTTTTTTAAATCAAGACCTTTGCTTATCTCTAAATCTTCAAGTCTTGCTTTTATTATCTTTCACATATCACTCCAGAGTTTCTCACCAAGCCCACTTACAAATTCTTTCTCCACCTGAGGATGTTTGTCAGGGTCAGGTGTACTAGGTTCTTTCTTATTGTCTTCTTACCTTTGTTAGTTATTTTGCTCTCTCATTTTCAAAGAAAAGGTAATTTCTCTGTTGTAGAGAAAAGAGAAAAAAAAATAGAAATTGAATTCCACCTTTTGTCTGTTGTTAGTTATCATCTCATCTACCTCAAGCAAAAATTCTTTCCCTTCTTTGAGTCTTCTTGATGCTCTTTTCTTAAAATTTTAGGCATCACAGCATGAGTGGGATATTTAACATGGAAAAGAGAAACCTTAAAAGAATCATGATACCCTGTCTTCAAATATTTGAAGGACTGCCATATGGAAATGGGTATTAGTGTTGTTCATCTCGGTGAAGTGATTCAGATATAGATTTCTTATCAGGAAAACCAATTGACAATGGGAGTAGTTCAAAAGTATCTTAGGTTGCCTGAGAAAGTAATGAGTTCTTCACTACAGTTATTAAAGGGATATCTTGTTGGTGATGTGTTAGAGGGCTACCTTATTCAGGTAGGGGTTGGACTAGGAAAACTTTCATATCTGAGAGATTCATGATTGTGAGAATAAAATCCTGTGACTGTGTGAATAAAATAGTAAGATCAGTTTTCTGAGAAGGGAACACTCCTGTTTAAGAATTACATATTCATATAAATACACACACAAGCATGTGATGCATATTTACCTGCATATACATATACGCACGCACAGTACAATATACATACATGCATTATATGTACATACAATGCTACATATGGTTGTATAATATATTTGAATATATTTGATGAGTCTTCATAGAACAGAGATCTATTTTCTAGAGGGTATGAAACAAGCCTAGATTTTTGGGTCTCTATCACGATAGAGCTGGCTACCTTTTGAACATAACCTATAATTTGTTTGGGTGGGTGGGTATGTGGTGAATATGACCTTTAAAGACTGAAAAGTCAGCTTTGGTCTAGGGCACAGAACCCTTTATTAAATGGGAGCCAGGATTTGGTCTTGATAATTAATTTCTAGGTTTCCTTAAGTCATAATAGGATCATATGATTTTAGAGTTTTGGGGCACTATAGAAATCATTTTGTTTATTGTGCTATATTTTTGCTGTGAAAGGTACCTCAAAGGTCTTCCACTCTCTCATTTTATAAGTGAGGGAACTGATGGTCAGGGAGGTTAGCAGGCTAACTTGCTAAAGATCACTCATCATTTGAAAAGGATAATAGAGTTAGCCATTAACCACAAGGTAAGAAGTCTCAGAAGTGAGCACTAAATCTATATTCCTATGAATTCTGTACCAGAACTAGTGTTCTGACTACTGTACTAATTCCCTCAACGCCATTTTTTTAAAAAAAATTATTTATTTATTTTGAATTTCACAATTTTCCATTTAATCTTGCTTCCCTCACCCCACCCCCCACAGCAGGCAGTCCCATAGTCTTTATTTTGTTTCTGTGGTATGTATTGGTCTAAGTTGAATGTGATCCTCAACTCCATTTTATAAATGAAGGTTCAGTGACCCAAATCAACTTGGTAAGAATTACATAGATAATAATTAAAAATCTGATTGTGATCCAGGTCTTAATATTAGTATCCTCTGTGATTATCTACAATTTATGTATCTTTTCCATACACAATTGTTTGTATGTTGTCTCTCCTCCTTTAGGCTGTGAGCTTCTTGAAAGCGGAGATTGTATTTTTGCCAATCTTCCCCCTGCCCCAGCACCATTATGTCTGATTCATAGCTAGTATTTGTATTTAATAATTGCTCATTGTTTATTTCTGTTTCAAAATTCATTGCTTTTCTCATTATTACCATCTTGTTTCTAATTTGCTTTCTTCTCAGTGAAGAAGAAGAAATTACACTGTGGATAGAACATACAAAGAACTGTACAGGATGGGTTATTTTTACTGTTGTTTCTGGTTGTAAATTCACTACCCTCCCTCTCTCTTTCCCCTGTTACTGCATGACCTCATTAAATCATATTATGTAGCCAACCAGAGCTGCTTAGGATCTACAGATAAAGGCTGTAGCTCTTGTTAACTTAGGGGTGTGGGCACTCTTTGAAATCACCCATGCATCATTTTGTGTTAAAGAAAGGAGGCGAGAAGTAGCAGGCTGTGGGCACTTTTGGGTTTGCTCTTTTTGATTCTCAGTCATCTCAACTGGATATTTCAAATAATTATATAGCTGAATTAATCCAATATAACAAGTATTCCCAAATCAGTCAGAAAGCATTCAGTAAGGACCTACTAATATGTTAAGTCCTGGGAATACAAAGGCAAAAATGCCAAATAGTTCCTTGTTCTCAGAGAGCTGATGGCTTATCTAGACAGTGTGGTGGTTAGCTTTCTGGACTTGGAGTCAGGAAAATGTTGATTCCAATCCATCCTCATAGACTTACCAACTGTGTGATCTTAGGCAAGTCACTTAACTTCTGTTGACTCAGTTTCTTCATCTGTAAAATGTGGGCAATAATAGCATCCACCTCCTAATGATATTATAAGGATAAAAGGATAATGTAAGATCCTCACCCACTGAACTTAGGTCCTGACTCAGTTTCCCTCTCCTCCCCACCCTCCTTTTTACCATATAGATTCTTCTCTGGGCTTATTTACTATGAGTACACATACAGCAATGTTTCCTACAACAATGGTCTCCCTGAACAAGAGGTTTATTCTAAACATTATGTTTATTTCTTCTTGTCTCTGAGTCCCTGTGGAACACATAATATGTCACAGGGTGCTTGAAGACCATTAATTAGATTAATTAGCTGTTTCATGCAATCTTTCTCCCAGGGTGGGTTCTTTTATTGTCCCATTTTACAACCATTTATATAGAGCTGTAAAGTTTACAAAGGCTCCTAGTCATTATCTCATTTGATTTTCACATCAGCAGCCCTGTGTCTTAGGCTGGACAGATATTATTAACCCCAGTATACAGATAAGAAAAATAAGGTTCAGAGACCTGACTTGATTTGCCCAAGGTCACAAGGCTAGTCACAGGTGACAAGAGTTGAGAATAGAATCCAGGCCCTGTGGTTCCAAGATCAGTGTTGGCCCTTGGTATATTATAAAATAGTCACTTTCAGACTCATTGATTGTTACCAATGTAGAGTGTGGTGAATAAAAACAATTGTTATCATCACTACCATCATCATCCCCTTACCATCATCATCATTATCATCATTTCCTTATTTTTTCCAAGTAGTTCAAATACAAGTAGTCTAGAGACAAGTCACTGATTTTATATTTAATGCTCTCTAGAGTATTGTATCAGTGGATAAAATAGCTGCTATTTACAAGATATAGTGGATAGAGTGCCAGATTTGGAATTAGGAAAAACTGAGTTCAAAGCCTTCTATAAACAAGTGTTAGCTGTGCAACTCTGGTTGAGTTTCATCTTTTCTGCTTCAATTTCCTCCTCTGGATAAGGAAATCATTGGGATCATTATTTCTCAAGTGAGCCTATGAGCTATGAGCTTAATGGGATGATGGAAGCTTCTCCTTATGGGTTCACTGAAAGGACATTGGGTCATGAGATCATAGATTGAGAACTAGAAGAGAACTTAGAAGTCATAAAATCACCCTTCTTTAGAAAAACAGAAGCCCAGAGTGGTTAGGTGACTTGGCTAGGGACACATGGAAATTATCAGGCAGGATGTGAACCTCTGTCTTCTATTTTTCATAGCAGAAAGAACAAAGGGGATAGGTATCTAATCCTGCTTCTATATGATTTTGATTTCTTCTGTTAGGTCTCTATATTTTTGAAATTTTTTATTCCATGTCTTGTAGTTTATGAGTATTTGGTCTGGTGATATCTGTTCAAAATGTTTTTGAATTTTTGTGGATCAGTGTTATGTACAGGAGATTGTGGGTGATGGTTCAGTCTTTGATGATGGTCTGTATTAAGGAGTAGATTTTGTCTTATCGAGGGTATTTTGAAGTATATAGTTGTGGTACAGGAATATGCCAATTGTTAGTTAATAATAAATGATAAACATCTGATAAATCTAGCCACCAAGTCAGTTATTGGGTAAGTGCTAAATTTCTGTAATTTTGTATTTGATACATTACATTTTTTTTCTTATTCACTTGGATAATAGGAATTGCTTGATCAAGAAATCTGAACTCCTTGAGAATAGCACCAGTTTATAACTGTTGATGATATACATTGTTACTTTGAATTTAAAGTCAGAAAATCTGAGTTCAAATCTTAGCTCTGTTTGGTTGTGAAACCTTTAGCAAACTATAATCTTTTTTGACCTCAGTTTATCTGTAAAACGGGAGAGGGGCTAGATGATCTTTAAGACCTTTTTCAATTATAACTCTGATTTTGTGGTTACTATTTTTGTTTCTATTCAAAATATGCATGATATTTCTTTATTCATATGTAAACTGAGGTAAGCAATGAATGATGTCAGCCTTGGGAAGAACTTTTGATTCCACTCTTGTACCTGAACAATTTCATAGGTTTCATCCTGAATAATTCTACTTTGAAGGGGCGACTAGGTGTTGCAGTGGATAGAGTACGGGCCTTGGAGTCAGGAGTGCCTGAGTTCAAATCCGGCCTCAGACACTTAATAATTACCTAGCTGTGTGGCCTTGGGCAAGCCACTTAACCCCATTTGCCTTGCAAAAAAACCCCCAAACCTTAAAAAAAAATAAAAAGAAGAATTCTACTTTGGGTTAAATCCATTCCATCCATGTCTTTTCATACTTTGTGATTCTTGTCTTGTGTTTTCCAATATACTCTGTGCAGAAGGTGCACTCAGCATCCTAGAGGCCCTCATCAAGGTTTTAAAAAAAAACCCAAACAAACCCAAACCACAAAAATTTCATGTGTATTAAATACCCTTCTCTTTATCCTTGGTCCACTTAATTTTTTTTTTTTTTTGGGCAAATGGGGTTAAGTGGCTTGCCCAAGGCCACACAGCTAGGTAATTATTAAGTGTCTGAGACCGGATTTGAACCCAGGTACTCTCCTGACTCCAAGGCCAGTGCTTTATCCACTACACCACCTAGCTGCCCCCCCAACTTAAATTCTTTAAGCTTCTTTCCTCTTCTGTCTCTTATCTAGTAAACTGGCATTTCACCCAAATCAGACCTCACATACTTCTTCAGGGAAATGTTTCCTGTCTTCCCAGGTAGAAATGATTTCTCTTTCTTACCTGTTCTGTAGGTACTCTGTATTGGCCATGATCACTTTCCTATCCCACTACCAATCTGTAATTTTTATGGAGTATAGAAGACTCAGAATTCTATAAAAATTTGACAGTTTTATCAGAGGCTTTCTAGGGACACTGAAGTGACTTTCCTAAGACCAGTGGGCCAGTAAGTCAAGAATCATGAGTTGAACCCAGCTCTTACTTACCTGAGACCTATTTATTCTTTATCCTCTATGCCTCTATCTTCATATTCTAATCTATATTATCTAATTTTATAAATATCTTGATGTAGAGTGGTTGCCTTCATCTTTTACAGGTGGAGGGAGTGGCCATAATGATGAAATCATGAATTCATTTCTTAGGGTACACATTTCAAAATATCAAACTATAAAAGTAAAGTCATATTTGGATGATAATATTTAGAGCTTGGAGGTCATGGGTCCAATTTCCTCGTTTAATAGATGAGGAAATGTAGGCTTAGAGAGGTGAGTCATACATGGCTATGTAGGTAGGTAAGTAGCATCTCAAAGGATAATCATGAGGATCTAATAAAATTTTATATATATATTATATTATATATATATATATATATATATATGTGTGTGTGTGTGTGTGTGTGTGTGTGTGTGTGTGTGTGTGTATCTGAATTTAGGATCATGTGATCCTAAAATCTGGAGTTGGAAGGAACTGTAGGGATAATCTATTTCAATTTATTATTTTTCCAGATGAAATAACTGAAATCTAAATATGCCCACTTGGAGGCTCATTTTCCTAAAACAGGTCTTATCACATCACTCCTCTGTTTAATAGACTTCATTCACTCCTCAGGACCTCCAGCATGCTATGTTCAGCATTCAAAGAGCTTCACAATATCCTCCCAATTTACCTTTTTTAGCCTTATTACATATTATTCCTAGTCAGCTCAAATGTCTCATAGATAAAGTCTGGAGTTAGGAAGACAGGAATTTAAAATTATTCTTAGATACTATCTTTGGAAAATTCAAAAAGCCTCTGTCTGCCTTAGTTTTCTCTGCTGTAAAATGGGATAACACTTATTTCAAAGAATTGCTGTGAAATTACCTAGCTGTGTGGCCTTGGGCAAGCCACTTAACCCCGTTTGCCTTGCAAAAAAAAAAAAAAACCCAAAGAATTGCTGTGAGATGATCAAATGAGATAATAATTGTAAAACTGTTAGTATGTTAATTAGCTTGTACGTTTTAGGGGGTTAATAAAATGGCTTTCTTCCTTTTTCCTCACCTTTTCTTCTGAAAGTTACCCATTTACTTAGGAGAGTTGTTTTTTTTTTTAATTTTTTGATTTGCTTATTTTTCCATCTACATGCAATGGTAGTTTTCAGCAATCATTTTTTTTTCTTTAGGTTTTTTTGCAAGGCAATGGGGTTAAGTAGCTTGGCTAAGACCACACAGCTATGTAATTCTTAAGTGTCTGGGGCCGGATTGGAATTCAATTACTCCTGACTCCAGGGCCGGTGTTCTATTCACTGCACTACCTAGCCGCCCCTAATCATTTTTTTTTAAAGAAAGATTTATTTTAAGTTTTACAATTTTTTCCCCCTATTCTTGCTTTCCTCCCCTCAACCCCTCCCCCAGAAAGCAGTCTGTTAGTCTTTACATTGTTTCCATGGTATACATTAATCTAAGTGGAATGTGATGAGAGAGAAATCGTATCCTTGAGGAACAGAAATAAAGTATAAGGATAGCAAAATTACATAAGACAATGGTTTTTTTGGAGAGTTGGTTTTTTAATCTTTTGTCTTCTGACTCTAAACCCATAACTCTTTACAGAGCACTTAGGGCCATGGAAATATAAGCTGTTATTTTTTTTTTTATTAGGTTTTTGCAAGGCAAATGGGGTTAAGTGGCTTGCCCAAGGCCACACAGCTAGGTAATTATTAAGTGTCTGAGACCGGATTTGAACCCAGGTACTCCTGACTCCAAGGCCGGTGCTTTATTCACTACTCCACCTAGCCGCCCCTGTTATTTTTTTCAATTTAGAAGTGAAGTGACAAGAATCAGAGCTGAAAATTCCCCAGTTAACTCTTGATAGTGGGAAGATAGAAAAAAGATTTAGATAAAATTGTAATAATGAATCCATAACTGATTAATTGTTTATCTTATGAGTGAATCTGGGTGACTAGGTCTGTTTTTATTGTGTTCAACTCAACAGTACTTGCTGTATGCTAGGCTCTTTGTTTGTCCTGAGGGGACAAAGCTAGAAAATAATATTTTTTTCTTTACCTTCTCTTCCTTCCCAGCACCCCCATCTTCCCTCCCCACCAAATAAGCAAGTAGCTACATTACATGTTAGAAAAGTATTGTGAGCATGTTGCTGTTGTGCATCCATTTTTCAGTCTTGTCTAAACTCTTCATCACCCATTTGGTAAAGATCCTGGAGTGGTTTTCCACTTCCTTTTCCAGCTTACTTTACAGATGAGGAAACAGACAAACAAGGCTAAGAGACTTGCCCAGGGTTCTTCCAGCTATAATTGTCTGAGGTCACTTTTGAACTCAGGTCTTCTTTAATACAGGCCCAGCACTCTATCCACTGTATGGCCTCTTATGTGAATAGAAGTCAAACCAATGGCATGAGACATTTAAGGATTTAGGGTAACTTCTACCCTCCCCAAGGGTGGAGACTATAAAGGTGTTTTGGAGAAGAGGGACTGGAGAACTTTGGTACACTAGAAAGAATGTTGAATTTAATACAAGTCACAGTTTTGTCTCTCTCTCTACTCATTTGGCCATGGAGAAATTATTAAATTTCTCTGATCCTCAAGTTTCTCATCTGTAAAACCTGTTGTTTGGTCTAAAATGACCTCTTTGATCCCTTTCACCTCTAAATCTATACTTCTGTGATAAGAATTTTAACTAGCAGAGTTGGGAATGGAAAGGAGTCCATTCTAGAAAATGAAGGGATGACACTGGAGGTTAGGGATGGCATGGCTGGTTGAAGAACATTGTTGTTCTGTTTGGCTGGAGTGTATAGTACATGATGGAGGAGTGGTAAAAGAGACACTAGGTTATCATCATATATGTAGATTTGGGAGGAGCTGCTGGAAGTTTGGATCTGTGTATCATAGACTGCTTTGGCATCTTCTGCTAGATGTGTTAGAGAGGAGAGCCTGGAGGCTGAGAGAAGCAATGACACATGGGAAATAAGAATAATTTATGGAGTGATAGAATAAGTACATATATGTACACACACTTATACATGGCTGAGTGGAGGAAGGTGGATAACTATAAAAGAGGTAGAAATGACGAGATTGACAATTGATTGTATATCAAGGGTGAGAAAATGAGAAATGAAATGTGGTACCAAGTATGTAAACTTGAGTGACTGTTTATAGAATAAGCAAAACATAAGCATTCAGAACTAAGTAGATAATTGGATAAAATTACATTAGTATTTCGGAATGACTATACAGTGTAAATAAATAATATAAATATTATTACATAATATAAAAATAAATATATAACATATATATATGAATCTGACTGGATTTGACTGCTGGGTGAAGGAGAAGGAAGAATCAAAGGTAATTCCAAGATTTAAAACTGGGCTGAATCTTGAGAAATGATTGAGAGCATTCTGCTTTATAGTGGTTTTTGGCAGCAAATTTTTCAAGATTTCACTTGCCGTTCATTTTCTGGTCCCCTTCTTTACAGAGACTGTGTGGTCTAATGGATAGATCACTTTCCTCAAATGGAGGAAAAACAGGATTTGAGTCCTGTCATACTAGACTTGTGGTCATGAACAAGTTACTTAACTTCTGGGTGTTCTAGTGACTATAGTCTACTCTAAAATGATGAATTGCAGAGAAGGTGCAGACCTACATTGGTAGGAGGGAATTTCCTCAGTATAGTTTCCTATACTATTGAATTCACAGGTCTCATTCCTGTCATTTGGACTTAGAGTGCATTATTGTTCCTTGTCTTTTGGAGAACCTTTTTTCAGGGTGCTGGAAAAATATAGAAATATAGCTGGGGGTTTGTGACCTCTCTTTGTATATCAAGGACACCTGTGGAGTCTGGTGAAACCTAGGCTTATCCTCAGATTAATATTTTTAAATGCATAAAATAAGATGCATGGTATTACAAAAGAAACCAAATTTTAGAGAAAATAAAGATTTTTTTTGCACATCCAAGTTCACAGACCTCCTGAAATCTATCCATGGACCCCAAATTAAGAACCCCCCTGCCGCAGAACTTCTTTTTCTTTCTTAAAGTGGATGATTTAAGTGACCACCCAGGGTCTTTGTTTTTAAGACTTAACCCAAAGAGTCATTGGCAGATCTTTCTTGCTTAGAGAGTGGAGACGAAGTTGACCCTCTATACTTCAAAAGTGGACCCTAGGCTTCCCCACACTCTGGCTCAGCTGGGAACTCTAAAACCCTTCTCTTTGTTTTCCTAATATCACCCACTTTGAAATTCAGGGTCCTATGTTCACTAATCCTATAAATACCTTCGAACCATTAATCCCACAGGGGGTAGGAGATGGGGGTGGGTTGTACTACCCCAAGGCCTTTTGTTTTCTCTTCTTTCCTTTCCTTTCCTTTTTTTTTTTTTTTTTTTGTAGCTCTGAGAGTATTTAACCTTTTAAATAAGTAAGAACAAATGTTCCTAGGAACAACTATATAGGGTATTCTGGAAGCTCCACACTTTGTGTCTATGGGAGAATGTTTGTTTCCATTACTGTCTAGTCCCCAGAGAAATAAAAGCAGATTGCCTGCAGTTATTGCAATGGGGGATATTTGGGAATCATAGTGGTTTAGAGTTGATAGGAACCTAAAAGATTCTCTTAACCAGCTTTCTTTTTGCTGCTTAGAGAAACTGATGTCTGGAGAAACTTTGGCTGCTGGTACATCAAATGCAACACTAATCAATACCAAGTCTATTTATGTCCTTTGTCCTATTGTCTGTTATCCTAGATTGAAAAAGTCATCTTTATGGTAAACTGTTATACTTTATAAAATGTACTGTTTTTCTTATCAACATTGTTGAATTGTGGAGGTCGTTGCCATGACTTTGCAGGTAGTAAAAGTTTTTCTGTTCTTTTACAAGTAGAGAAATCACAGTCTATTTCTCAATTATTCCATTGTTGTACAAGGAAATTATATTCAGTCGATTGTACATAGATAAGTAGATTCAAGATGAGATACAATTAGATAAGGCAGTATTTGAGGGAGAAATTCTTTAGTATCTTCCTAGAGGGATAATAATAATTATAATAACTAATATTTATTTGGTTTTAAAATTTGCTAAGAGCTTTATAAAAATTATCTCATTTGATCCTCATCCTATGAAGTTAGTATTGTAATGATTCACATTTTAGAGATGAAGGCAGGCAGGGTTATGTGACTTGTCTAGGGTCATACAGGCTAGATTTAAACTCAAGGTTTCCTGACTCTAGGCTTAGTACTTTTTCTACTGAGCTACCTAGTAGACTGGGCTAGTATGCTTCTCCTTCACAAACTGTCTCTCTTTTTTTTTTTTAGTTTTTGCAAGGCAGTGGGGTTAAGTGACCTGCCCAAGGTCACACAGCTAGGTAATTATTAATTGTCTGAGGCTGGATTTGAATTCAGGTCCTCCTGACTCCAGGGCCAGTGTTCTATCCACTGTGCCACCTAGCTACCCCCCACAAACTGTCTCTTTAATGATATTATGGAATCATAAGATCAAAGAAAGAGTCTGAGAGAGAAGGAGGAGCTGGGTTCAAATTCTAACTCGACTACTTAGCTCCTGTATGATTTTATAATTTTATCTTCATTTCTCAGAATCTGGGTTTTCTTAATTGCTAAAACAAGAGGAGGTGGATTAGATGTCCTACATAGTTTCATCCACTTCCAAATCTTAGCTTTCATCCAGTCCAGTCCCCTCATTACTTGGGTTTTATTTATTGTTGCTGCACCTAATGCTTCTGAATGTTTCAGAGGACCTGAGGGAATAGAAGAATCTTACAACTTATTAGTGGAAGTTGAGACCACTTTTTTGTTGTTGCTGTCCAATCATTTTCAGTTATGCCTGACTGTGATGCTATTTGGGTTTTTCTTGGAAAAAATGCTCAAATGGTTTGCCATTTCCTTCTCCAGCAAATTTTATAGATAAGGAAACTGAGGCTAACAGGGTTATTAGGGTCACACAGCTAGTAAGTATATGAGGTCTGATTTGAACCTGGGTCTTCTGACTCCAGGCCCAGTACTCTTTGGACTGCACTACCTTAACTGCCCAAGTACTATTTAATTCGGGACTTATTTTTCTTCTACTTTATCTCTGCTATCTCACTGTAATAAAAATAAAAGTCTTTAGTAAAATATGCTTTTGTAGTATCTAAATTTATTTATACCATAGAAAATATATATGAAGCTGATCCCTAGTCATGGTAATTATAGGTTGAGTTCATATCAAGGAAAAAGTTGGATTCATTCTCTTTTGTAAAAACTTAATTTAAATCATATCACCTTTATTCTCAAATAAGTCACTCCCTTCCCTAACCAACATGCTATTCCTTGTAACAAAAGGTTTCATAAACCAAGCGGGATAAAAGGTGAGGCATTTCAGCAAAACCAGCCAGCACATCCACCGTGCCTGACAACAGTTCAATATTCATAGTCCCCCACTTCTGCAAAAAGGGGAGGGAGATGGCATTTTCCTGAGGGTCTTGGCCACGATAATAGCTCCTTATGAGTTCCTCCTATTCTTCTGGACTATTTTCTGGCTTCAACTTGATATTTGAGCTGGGCTTTGTCACACTTGTGGAGGCTGATTCTGTTGTGACTTTATTGGGGTTTTGATGATTGTGTTATGTCAAGGTCTTAGGGACAAGCTCTGAAAACCTTCAGTGCTTCCCAAATAGTGTGATCTGGGGTAAAGTTGGATTATTTCCCTTGTATAAATTTTGCCTGACCTGAATTACAATCAAAGCGAAATAGGTGATGCTATTCTCAGTCCTCAGTCAGCTAGGAAGTTCTTGATAATTCAAAATGACAGAACTGCAGCCTCCTTTTTGGTCTGGGATTCCTGCTCTGTTTATTTCTCTGTATGCTGGGCTAGTTACTAGAATTGAGATCTTAAACTGCTCCTCTTGTTTGAGTTGTTGCTTACCCTGAACTTACTCCTTTCTTGGTAAAATGTAGGGGCACCCCATGGGCAGGTCCCCTTCTCGGTTCAAGGTGATGTGATCTAGAACTAAGGAGTGGATCATAAAACTTCCAGTTGTCACCCCTCTTAGTTTCTGAGTCCATTATAAGTATAGAGATGTCTCAGTATGGGTCTAGAACTTCTTTTCTTAGTACATAATTTCTGTGCTTGAGTGTATCTTGAGGAATCTCCAGCTTGATCCTATCTTGACCTTGTTCTCCAGTGTCAGTAAATTTCTGTTTCCTATGTCAATCCTGGCTGGACAAAGGGTTTATTGTGACTTTTTCTGGATTTCTCCAATCAGGATCTAGTCTCAACCTTTTTCTGGATTTGTTTAGAGATATGCTGTGAGCAGGAGTTTGGCTCCATTTCTTTCCACTCTGTCTTCTTGACTCTACCCTTGTGGCTGCATCTTTTTAAAACTATTTTCCAGGACTATGCAGGTTGCTATTCCATGCATCTAGTGCAGTGTTCAATTATTCAGAGTCAAAGATTCAAACAAACCACCACCCAAAAAATCCTTATTCCATATCCCTGGTAGAAACACTTCCCAGAATGGTTAATGATAGTTAATAAAAGATAAAAATATAAAAAAAAAAAAACCAGGAAGAAGGCAAGGGGATTCCTTGAGGTCTTTGACCTTTTTTCCAAGATCTTAAAAAAACTGCTTTTTAAAAAAATTTCTTCTTGCCCATAGCTGGTTAGTAGTTCCTTTCACCTTGAGATGAACTCCACATACCCTAGGTATGTTCTACTGCTTCCTGGTGTTACAGGGATGCCAGTGAGGAAGGGTTAACTTTTGTCTTTCCATTTCCATCAAGTAGCCTGACCCTTAACAAGGGCCAGACTTATAATAAAACAAACTTTTTATTGTTGCTAAGTCATTTTTCAGTGGTATCTGACTCTCTATGATCTCATTTGGGACTTCTTGGCAAAGATACTAGAATTTCCTTCTCATTTTACAGATGAGGAAATGGAGTCAAAGTTAAGTGACTTGCCCAGGGTCACACATCTCTTACGTATGAGAGATCAGATCTTCCTGACTCCAGACCCAGTACTCTATACTGCATCATCTAGCTGACTGTACACTGTTTAGTTTTAGCATTATTTCTTTTCATTTTCTTGGAGTCATTCAGATATTATTTTCCTGCTTCTGCTTGGCTTCTATCGGCATATTTTTCTGTGCTCTCCAAAGTCCTCAAATATTAGCTGTCACAATGCTATGATATTCCAGTATATTCATGTACTACAAATCTAGTTATTGGGCTTCCAGATTTTTGGTTTTCATGAGAAATGTTGCTATGTATTTTGGCATGTATGGGACCTTTCTTTTTATTTAGGATCTATCTCCTTGGTATATGTTGTAATTTGTTCTCATACCTAATGCCATTAAATGAAAACTCTTCCTGATGTCAGGGCCATCTTTGTCAATATAATTACTACCTGTTAGAAGCTTTTAGAGATTTCAGTCGTTGTGTCATTGTAGCTCATCATGAGAACATAGCATTCTGATGTCAATTGTTACTGAGGCCCTGGACAATTAGGAGTTAAAAAAAAGAAATCTGATGCTTTAAAGGTAGTATGGATTTTGAGTCATAAAGACCAGGCAGATTTAAGCTCTTCTGTTTTGCTCCCAAGTGACCTTGGAAAAGTCATTTCCCCTTATCAGTTATTGGCTCTTCATTTGTAAAAGGAAGAAGGACTTATTGATCTCTAAATTCTCTTCCTCCAATTCTGATTTTTACATGTTCCTGTAGAAATCATTAAAACAAAACAAAAACCCTTAACTGGGCCTCAGTTCTTTTGTTTCTCCAACTCTTCTCTCCCAACCACTCCCTTGCACATTTTGCCAAATGCTTATTTATATTTGTTGAATGAGAGACTGTATGTTTGGGTTGGAAAGCCGCTAGAGAACCTCACAGTAATGTCACAGAGGAGACAATAGGTTATTAAGCCTCAGTGGGCTGGCATGCTGCCTATATACTCCACATAGAGACTCCTCACAGGTGAGAGCACATATAGAAATTGCCTAGCAATTAATTCCACAAGCCTGCTGAAGGCTTCTCTCGAACATTGCCCAGAAGGGAAGGGCTTTCAGGTGTGTGGGGGGACAATGACCAGACACAAAACTCTAGGATCTCAGCTGTATCATGAACTTACCTTCACCATCAATTTACAGTTGATCAAATATTTTCCTTACAACTGCCATATGTGGGGTGGGGGTAGGGTAGCATATGGATTTCATTCCTATTTTTAAAAATTATGAACTGGACCTCAAAGGGAAATCTATAACTACACTCCTATTGAGAGTTTATATGACTTTTTCCAGGGGTACTTCAACACCAGCCTTCTGAGGTTTATTAGTCAATCAGTCAAGAGGCATTTTTGAGGATCTTCTAATTTACCATCCTGGGCACTAGGAGTTTGAGAAGCAGGCCAGAGAGAACTCTAACTCTCAAGGGGCTCATAGTCTAATGGGAGACTGGAAAAGATTTCCTTGTAGAAAGTAGGCTTTTAACTGAGACTGGAGGGAAGCCAGAAGGAGGAGAAAAAGAAGGAAATTCACATCCTGGGAATGTACCAGTTAAAATACCAATTGTTGGGAAAGGGAGGCCTTGGTTACTACATTGAGGTAAGGTCTAAGAAGACTGGAAAAGTGGGGGAAGGACTTTGGGTGCAAGCAAGGATTTCATATTTGGTCCTGGGAGATGATAGGGAGTCACTGTAATTTATTGAATGTGGTGATGATACTGGTGGTGGGGAGTGACATGGTCAGACCTCTACTTAGGAAAATCATCTGGTCTACTCTCATTTTTAACTATGAGGATACTGAGGCCCAGAGAAGGGTTTGCTTAAAGACACATAGGGGAAACTAATTGCTGCCATAGTACCCATAGAACTCATCTTCCTGGGTTCAAATCTGGTCTCAGGCACGCATTCGCTGTGTGACCCTGGGCAAGTCACTTCACCCTGTTGGCCTCAGTTTCCTCATCTGTTAAATGAGTTGGAAAAGGAAATGGCAAACCACCCAGTATCTTTTCCAAGACAGCTCCAAATGGAATCAGGAAGAGTTGGACATGACTGAAAATGACTCAGAAAAGAAGTACAGTGAGTTAGCAGTAGTTGGCTTAGAAAAGTAGAATTTTCTGTCTTGTAGGGAATCAGTGGTCACTTTGGTTTGAATTTTAGGTATGATAAGCTCTCGTATGTATGGTACAGTGGAATGGTACAGTGGAAAGCATGCTGGTTTTCATTTTATTTTATTTTTTTTAGATTTTTTTTTTTTGCAAGGCAAATGGGGTTAAAGTGGCTTGCCCAAGGCCACACAGCTAGGTAATTATTGTCTGAGATCAGATTTGAACCCAGATACTCCTGACTCCCAAGGCCAGTGCTTTATCCACTGCGCCACCTAGCCACCCCTAAGCATGCTGGTTTTTAAATGAGAGGACTTGAGTACAAACCCTGCCACTTATGACAAGTCATTTAAATTCTCTTGGGCTCAGTTTTCTCAGCTGTAGAACGAGGGTGTTGGATCAGATGACCTTGATGGGCTTTCTCAGATCTGTCTGTGATGGTAGATCCCTTTTCTTGTTGAGTGTAAGGAACTTTTACAGAGGGCATTTCTGTGAGCTCATTGGTTTTTGTAGCATATATCTTTTTTCCTGTCCAATAAAGACCACATTCATATTCAGTTGAGTGGATGTAAGAAACCAAAAATACACTTCTTGCCCTCAAAAATCTTACAGTCCTATGTTTGATAATATCCCTTAGGTATAATTTACTAGTTCTTTGTAGGAGATATGGGGATTATGGGAAGCTTTTATTCTAAGTTCATTGTTTAGTTATTTAAGCCCTGCATGTTTTTCATAAAGCTGGTAGGAACCTTGGCATCATATACTGAGGAATCAGAAATGGAAGGGGCCTTAGAATGTCTGTCAATTTGATTGAAAAAACATTTATTAGGCAATCTCTGAATTTAAAGATTTGCGTTCTATTGGGAGAATATAATAGGAAATGGTTAATTAAATTTAAAATAATTTAAGGAGAGAGCAGAAAATTAAAAACCAGGGAGAATGTTAAAAACTAGAAAAGGCTTCCCAGAGGAGGTGGCAGATGAACTGAGTTTTATAGAAAGAGAATTCTAAGTGTGTACCAGATATGGATGGGACAGCTTTTATAATAAACACATTTGCTTGATTTGAGAAGTAGCATCTGAGCAAAGTTTGACTGGAATAGACTTCATGAAGGGGGGAAGTAATAGCAAATAAATTTGAAAAGCTAGGTTGGAGCCAGATGGTTAAGAGCTGGAAATGGGTAATTATTATTTTACTTTAATGGCAGTTAGAGCCACTGAAGATTACTGAACAGGATAGTTACATGATAACATTGGTGCTTTGGGAAGATTATTTTGGTGGTGGTCTAGAAGTTAGATTGGAAATAGATGAACTGGACTCTAAGGAGAACAGTTGGGAGTCTCATTAGATAGCTATGTGGGTGGAAAGGAGAAAATGGATCCAAGACATGTCGTGGAGGTATAACCAAAAAGTGCTGCAACTGATTGTATATGAGGTGAGGAAAGGAGAGTAAGGAGAAGATTCAATGAAAAAAGGCATTTATTAAGTGTCTACTGCAGCCATCCCTTTCCATCATGACTTTCTCCATTGTGGTTTTCATTTATAGCAGGTTCACATAAGAATTAAATAGGGATTTTGCGAGAGTTTTGTGGAAACCATATGACATTAAGACTAGCAGATGACACAAAAATATATGTGTATATATATTTAGAGACTCAGAAAATATATGTATATGATGTATATATGAATAAAATTATACATATATGTTCATGTTATATAGATGTATAAAATTCACACATGTATAAATTATATGTGTAAAACATTTGTATGGCATAATATCATATTAACCTAAATTGTACAAGCTACACCTCATAAAAGAAAAAGAAAAAAATTCAGACTTCTCTGATATAAAGGGAAGGCCAAAATATTTTATGCACCTTAATCCCCTTGGAAAGGATAACTGTAGGCAGATGTTGTCTGAGGAGATCTAGTTTATGGGAGATGGTAATGAGTTCCATTTTAAACATATTAAATTTGAGATGCATTTTGAGACAGACCTCTTGGCATAAGGAAGGCCCTCCTGGGAGGACTTAGAATTTCCCTATGAAGTCTTACTTTCTACCATTGGGTTCACAGTTCTCTTCTTCCCCAGTGTAGGTATAGCTTTAAGTAGGTGAAATCTTTTTTTTCTAGGTACCAGCTGATAGCTACTGAAACACCTGTAGGCCAGCCCTATTATTGGGGAAAGCAACCCTTTAATGAATTCTGGGTTTTGAGAATAGCATCTAAAATAATGAGATTCAATTCAATGAAAAGCTTTATTGCAAGTAATGGAGAAAATGGAGAAAGGAGAGAGGAATAGGAGATCCAGCTTACAACTCAGGTGCATACATGCTAACATAGAGAATGACTCATGTAAGGCAGTTCTGCTCCATTCAGCAGAAAGGGGGGATGCTTCTACTAGAGGGCAGGGTGTCCTCCAAAGTGTCCTTCTGAGAGTGAAGTATTTTTAATGCTCTGATTTTAGGTGGTCTCCCTGAAGCTGGCTGAATTACACATCAGGGTTCAGGACATTACACATCAGGAAATACAATTGGGGGATATTGTTATCAGGGAGAAAAACAAGTTGGCATAGACAAAATACTATTTTGGGGGGTTTGCATATCAACAAGAAAAAAATCTGGTATTATTTGGGGTACTCAGCTATATTGACATTTGGAAAAATATTGTCACTGTTTTTTTAGGAGTTCTATAAGCTTTCAGTCTCCCTAAAGGGAGAGACTCTCAAAACTCCCAGACCAAGTCTTATAATGAGATATCTAGTTGTCCCTGTTGATCATGTCCAGTATGCAGTTGTTTTTGCCAGGCAAGAATGCAAAAAGTGATTTAAGGCTAGATGGAGAGCCATCTGTATAGTCATTATAACTGATTGATTAATTGATACCAGGGCCATCTAGGTGGCACAGTGGATAGATCACTGAGCTTGGAGTCAGGAGAATGAAGTTTGAATCCAGCCTGAGACACTTGCCAAGTAGTAGCATTGTGACCTTGGGCAAATCACTTAACCCTGATTGCCTCACATTCAGAGCCATCTCCAGTTGTCTTGATTCATATCTGACCACTGGATCCAGATGGCTCTGAAGGAGAGAGTGAAACTGGTGACTTAGCACAGCCCCCCCCCCCCCTTTACTCAAATACAATTCATATGCATCTCATGGCATCACCTCTCAAAAGTCATGGTTTTCTTTGAGAATGATGGACAATCAACAATTGATACCTGAATTCTGATCATCATCATCTTTTAGGTCTCACCAGTCCACCAGTTCATATTTCACTTAATTATACTGCCATCTGGTCTTACTGATATGGTGACTGATTTTTGCAAATACTTTTCTGATTTTATTTTAGTAAATATTAATATTACTTTTCTATAGTGATTTAAGGTTTTAAAAAAACTTTATCTTATTTGGACCTTAGGATAACACTGGGAGATAGTTGCTAGTACTTTCCACATTTTGCTATTAAACTCAGGGATAGGTTAAAGGACTTGTCCAACATTATGTAACTAAGTTCCTGAGATGGGATTCAAACCTAGGTCTTCCTGATTATGAGTTCAGGGCCCAATCCACTGAAACATGCTACCTGTCCATGATGTTCCTTACAAAAACTAGCATTTTTATAGTGCTTTACAAATAGTATCACATTTGATTTTCACAACCCTGAGAGGTTGTTTGCATTTTACACATGTAGAAACTGAGGCAGGCAGCGATTAAAATGTTTTGCTCAGGGTCATGCAACTGGCCAGCTGTCTGAGACAGGATTTGAATTCTAGTCTACCTGATTGTTCTCAGAGCTGTGCTTTAGAAAAATGAATATGACAGCCTATAGAGAATACATTGTTTAGAGGTAGGAATAGCTTGAAAGGCAGGAAAACCAATGAAATGTCTAGAATAGGGACTTTTGTGTGGATCTGTACTTGTCTTTCACTTGATCTTCTAGTGAAAATTTCTCCTTTACCACAGGAATATTAAAGCAATAGCTGGATAATGTTACATCTATCTTGAATAATGCATATACCATATTCATCATAGCTCTCCTCAAGTGGCTGTGGTTGGGTACCAGGGGAGTGATCATACCTTAAAAGTAGTCAAACTTTTAAAAAATAATTAACAGACAGCTCTGTTACCTATTACCTGTAGTGACATGTAGGTTTCATCCAGTAATTGAACAAAGATGAAGTATAGCAAATTTGTTCTTTTGCACTACCTTTAAGAAGCAGTAGGAAGTGTCATGCAAGAATGGGGGACTAGGAATCGGACAGTCAAGGTCTGTGCTGTCTTTGACATTAACTCATTCTTTTGCCTGGAGAAAGTAATTTAGCTCATTTGATTTTCAGTTGAGTGAAGTGTTCTGAATAACCTTGAAAGCTTTCCTCTAGCTCTGAATTACCTATGGCCCAATGGTTCTCTGGAGGTTAGTTTGGGAGGCTATGTAAAGGTTGCTGACTGACTTCCAACTCAAAGCTGCCTCTTCTTTCTTGCACACCATCAATCATCTTCTCATATTTGGAATTTCTTCCACTTCTCTACATTTAGTTTCTCTCCTATAAAAAGAATTGATCTGTGGGATTAGGTATGGGGCAAGAAGTAGGGAAGTTGCAATTCATGGTGCTTTTAAAAAGAAATAAAAAGAACAGTAATATAAGAGAGTAGTTTTTGTATATTGATGGTTCATTATGGATTTTTTCTTCAAGAGCTCTGCACCCATACAAATACTGTCATTTTGCCAAATCCTTTCAGCATATTGGTGATTTGTTTATCTGCTGATTTGACTAGGAGAAGGCAAGGAGCTTCAGAAACATGGAAAGGGCCATACTCTAAAACTCGGCTGAGCTCAGGGTGATTGTTCTAACAACTTCAGTTGGGAACTATTTTCTTGGTCCGATAGGGTTCAGAGACTGAGATATTCCATGCTGTGGAGTATAACTAACTCCCAGAGAATGAGCTTCACTGACCCTTTCCTTTCAAATGGAGCTCCTTCATGAATGGTTGTTCAGCCAGTGCTTGTTAAACACTTGCTGCCTAATTCCACTATAATTGATATTGATATTAAGTTTCATTATTTTTAGTTCTATTTACTGTATTTCCCCATGTATAATGTACCCTTTTTTTTTTGAAAAATTTGGGGTCTAAAAATTGGGAGCATCTTATACAGTCGTAGATTTTTTTTACTTGCATTACCTTTTTTTTTGGTGCTTGTTGTCTTTGCAATCATTGTTATGCATTTGTTGCCACAATATTAGGTTATGTTTTGCCACTTTCTGCCCAGAAATGCCTGGGCAAAGATTTTTATTCAGGGCTAAATTCAAGTTAAAAGTTATCCAGTTTGCAAAATGAATGGAAATTGTGCTGCTGCATGTCAGTATGGTCCTCATCCAACTGAGAAAACAATTTAGACTGGCTATGGGAAGGAAAAAACCTTACTGAAAATGCCAATGCCCTGGCAGAAGAAGGCCATGAGAGGTGAGTCAGCAAAACAGCCTGAGTTAGAGAGGGAAGTGAAGAGATTGATTGAAGAGCAACGGACCAGTGGAATTCCTGTGTCCACAAAGATGGTTCAGCAGAAGGCAGGAAGAATTGATGATGAAAAAGAAGTTACTGATTTCAATGGAAGACACAATGGATGCTTCAGATTGAGGAAAAATAATGAACTAAGCATGCGTTCATGCACCAGACTTGCCCAGGGAGAGCTTGTGGTCAACCCCAGACCAGAGTACAGGCAGGAAAGTAGGAAAAGCCTCTCCTGAGACAAGATTTCATCATCAAACACAGATGAGGATGAGCTAATGGATGGGACTTTTGACAGTGGTGAGGGGTTGCATGAATTTTATGATGAATAAAACAAGTTAAATAACTTCAATACTTTCTTTTTCAAATTTTGGGCCCCAAAATTAAGGTGCATCTTTTACATGGGAGTGTCTTATATATGAGGAAATACAGTATATTATTTTAATTATTGTAAAAAAAGTAGGGGCAGCTAGGTGGCGCAGTGGATAAAGCACCAGCCCTGGAGTCAGGAATACCTGGGTTCAAATCCGGTCTCAGACTAGCTATGTGGCCTTGGGCAAACCACTTAACCCCATTTGCCTTGCAAAAACCTAAAAAAAAAAATAACTAGGTGGTTCAGTGGAGAGAGTAGGGGACCTGAAGTCAAGAAGAGTACATATCTGATCTTGGACACTTATTAACCCCTGGGCGACTCACGTAACCTTGCTTGCCTCAGTTTTCTCATCTGTTAAATGAACTGGAGAAAGAAATGACAAGTTACTCCACTATTTTTGCCAAGAAAATCCCAAGAGGGTTATGAATAGTTGGACATGACTGAAATGATTGAACAAAATCACTGTATATATTGCTTTCCTGGCTTTGCTTAATTCAGTTTGTATTAGTTTGGCTTTCCCTTGCTTCTCTATATTCATCATATTCATAATTTCTTATATCACAGTAATATTCCATTACATTCATGTACTGTTTATTTAACCATTCTCCAACCAGCATACATTTGATTTGTTTACAGTTCTTTGCTAGTATAAAAAGTGCTGCTGTTACTATTTTGCTTATATGGAACCTTTCTTTTTGTCACTTTTTATTTCTGACCTCTTTGGAGTATATGCCTAGTAGTGAGATGTTCTGGTCAAGAGATAGGGACATTTTAGTTCCTTCATTAGTTTAACTCCAATTTGCTGCTAATAGTTCGGACAAACTCACAGCTCCTCCCAACAGTTCATTAGTGGGCCACACTAGTCTCATTTTGTCTTCCTTTTTGAGGTCATAGACTAATAAAATGCTAGGATTTGAAGGGACCTTTAGTATCACAGACCATAGAATCTCTGAAGTGGAAGGAACCTTAGAATCACAGAATGTGGAATGTTAAGACTGAAACTAACCTTAGAGTTTAAAAAAGAGAATTCAGTGGAAAACTCAAGAGTCAACTCTCTTTGCTCTCAATCAAGTACTTTCCCTTTTCCATCAATGTTATTCAGCAACTTTCTGGTAAATTTTTGTTAGTGTATTTAAAAATTCTTCTTCATTTTCATCCATCCTCAAGCACTCATTGAGGATGGTAAGAGTAGACTCTAGTTGAGCTATTTTATTGTTTGCTATATACTATACCACATCACATGTTATCAGAACTGGATAGGTAAATAGAGCTTTTATCTTCCCTCAGTGGAATGTAAACCCTTTGAGGAAGGGACTGTTTTAATTTTTGTGTTTGTATTTGCAACATATTTGCCCATGGTAGTTAATAAATTACTACTGAATTAAATTGAATTCTTCCATGATCTTTCATATGACCCATTCTAGTTCTGGAGTAGTCTAACTATGAATGATTCCCCTTCTATTTTGCTCCATTTATGGGTTTACCATGTTTTGTCTCTTAACACTTTCAGAGGAAGAATAACCCAAAACAGCTTTGGATCTGGAATTCTGGTTACAAGTTCTGAACCTATTTAATTAAAATACAAAGCTCAATGTCAGGGGACTAATGGGAGAGAGGGTAATGGAGAACAAGGCAAACTAGCAAATAAAAAACACAGCTTTAGAGAGCATTAGCTCTGGTTCACTGGTTTGGGAAAGAATAATTTTTTTCCTAAAGAATTTCTCATTGCTCTTCAGAGACTGATGGAAGCCAATGCTCTTCTTCCCAACTGACTTCTTAAAATAGTCTTAACTCCTCACTAGACTTTTAAGAGAGCAGGTTCTTAAGAGTTGTGAGACTGAGTTGAAGTCCCTAGGAAAATAGTGAGCAATATCATTTGTACCTTCTATTTCACTTGAGATGACAACTCCATTTTCACATGACAAACTCTGCTGTGATTCCAGCTTTGCCTCTGTGACCTTGGGTAAATATCAGAATCTCTTGTACTAAAATTGGATTTCAAGATAGGAAACTTGGTTTTAAATCTCAACTCTACCCCTGGTTAGCATCACTTGATCTCCCCAAATCTCAGTTTCCTCATCTATAAAATGGGAGCAATGATACTTACATTGTCTCAACCAGTTGTTGTGAGTAAAGTGCTGCATAAACTTTGGAGAGAGACTGGACATTCTAATCTCAAGAGACTGGAAATTTTCAGATTTCTGCAATTTACAATCTTGGTTACCTAGAGCTGGTTGGTTCTCATTTAGTGATTCAAGCCCTCCCCTTCCAAGGGGTTTATTCTGAATGGTCCAAGAGTTTCCACATTAAAAATTCTTTCATGATGACTTAAAGCAGTAAAATAATTGCCCAGTTATGCTTCAAGTATTGCAAACCTTTGTTCAAATAAAGAAATCCAACATCGAAAAAAAGTTTTTATGTTATACATCTTCCCACTTGTAACTCATTTCATTAAAATGTTATTTTATCCAACAAAATGTCTAAAATAATGAAATTTAATATGTCTTGAAGATAATCACAGGCATATAAGTTCCTGAGTGATTGTTTTCAATTCAAACAGACAGTTGCACATAAAATGTTCATGGTTATTTTATAATTTTATATTTAGAGGTTTTATAATTATAAGTAGAAGAAAATTTTATAGTTATAATTTATATAATGATATTTTAATTTGTAGCTTTTGGGGGCAAAAGTTATTGTAGTTATTGTAAGCACTTAATGAATAAATCTAAAAGAATATTATGAGCAGTATATTAAATTATCCTGGTGGTTCACAGCACATATATTTTGATTGAAAAGTAATTTGAGGGGCAAAAAAATGAACCATTAGTTTAGAGAATTGAGAAGTTGCACAGCCAGTATGTGTCAGAGGCAAAACAAGTCTAATATTCCTTTCTTTGGGGCCTACTCTCTATTTTCTACACCAAATATCAAAACCTAGTTTGTGTATTAAGAGGTACTTGACCCTCATTTCCCCTCTTACAGCCAGGTGACACAGTGGATAGAATCTGGATCTGCAATTAGGAAGATGTGAGTCCAAATTTAGTCTCAGGAACTAATCAGCTCTGTGACCCTGGACAAATCATTTAACTTCTATCTGTCTCAGTTTTCTTAACTTAAAATGCAAATAATAATAATAATAATAATAATAATAATAATAACCTCTACCCTGAAAATGTTGTTGGAAGAAACAAATAAGATTATATTTGTTTAATAAAAAAAGAATAGGGGGTTAGGGGGAGTGCCTAGTGTTTGACACATAGTACATGCAAGTTAAATGTTCAGTCCTTCCTTCTTTTTCTTTTAATCACAAAGGAGTGAAGTGAGAAAATAGGTCCATTAATAGATTATTGGGAACTGGTTCAGGCATTCTGGAAAGTAGTTTGGAACTATTCTCCAAAAGTTACTAAACTAAGCATGCCCTCTGACTCAGTGATATTCTAAGTTTATAACCTACAGAGTTCAAAGATACAGAAAAGGGATCCATATGCACAGTAATATTTAAAACAAAGCTTTTTGCAGGGGCAAAAAACAGAAAACGAAGGAGGTTTTTGTTAATTGGAATTGCTGAACATTTCCAGAATGTTTCCAATTGACTTGGGAAGACTTTATATGAACTGATTCAGGGGAAAGGGAGTAGAGCCAGGAGAACAATTTATACAATAACAAGTCATTGTAAAGGGAAATATCTTAGAAATCTGACTTAAAAAGTACTCAGTAAAGTAACCAGTGGTGGCTCCAGAACCACTCATAAAGAAAAATGCTGCTTCCCTCCAACCATAAAGGTGATTTTGACTCGGTACATATTGAGACTTCTATATCTATATCTATATCTATATCTATATCTATATCTATATCTATATCTATATCTATATCTATATCTATATCTATATCTATATCTATATCTATATCTATATATTTTTTAGATTTTTGCAAGGCAAATGGGGTTAAGTGGCTTTCCCAAGGCTACACAGCTAGTATCTTATTGTCTGAGGTCAGATTTGGACCCAGGTACTCCTTTCTCCAGGGCTGGTGCTCTATCCACTGCGCCACCTAGCCACCCCTAGACTTAGATTTTTTTGAACATGGCCAATGAAGGAATTTGTTTTGTGGGTTTTATTTTTCTCTTTTTCTTTGAGAGGAAACAGGAGGAGAGAAAGAGAGAAGGTAGATTTTTGTTTGCGAAAAATTAAGTTTTTAAAAAAGAGAGCCAGTATTTAAAAATAGATTGTTGATACCTGCAAGGGAACTAAGTTATTATATAGTAAGTATCACATTTTATAGATGAGAGAACTGAGGCAGGTGGGCTATACATAATATGGTGGGGAGGTCTTTGTGATAATCCATTGCTTTATGGAAAAAACATTAGAACTTGTATTCATTTTTTTTCCAATCTAAAAAAAGAGGTACGAAATTGAACTTGACTAATATTTAATATATGGATTGACACTGAGTAGGTAATCTTTCTCAGTTTGACTGTAAGAGTTACATGCCAAGTCTGGTAAACAAAGTATCTTTAGGGTAGAATGAGAATTCCACTATGAGGAGGGGTTGACAGTGGTTATCTGTAAGATTCATTTTATTTGCTTTCAGTGTATTGTGATAGACTGCATTTTAAGAGGATTTACAGATTACATACAATGGCAGTTAGGTGTTGACAGTAACCAGAAGACCTGAATTCAGATCTAGCCTCACACACTTTATTAGTTGTGTGCTCCTAGGCAAATTATTAACCTCTGCAACTGTAAAATGAAGATTAAAATAGCAGCGTTTACTGTCCAGTGTTTTTGAGAGGATAAAATAAGATATTTTAAAAGTGCTTTGCAAACTTCATGATGATCTGTATGTGACTCTAATGCTTATAAAATTGAGAAATTTAAGATTCCTGAAAAGGACCTATGGATTAAAAACATTAATAATGGTAAAAACAATAGCTAAAATTCAGAGTGCCATCATATTTGCAAAGAGCTTTAGATTTGTTGAAACATGTTGTTCACAACAACCCTGTGAGATAAATTGTTATTATCATAATCTGCATTTTACAGATAAGGAAACTGAGTCTGAGAGAAGTTGTGACTGATCCAGTGTCATACCCTAATGGAAGCTCCTGTTGCAGGATTAAACTAAAGTCTTTTTTTTTTTTTTTGCAAGGCAAATGGGGTTAAGTGGCTTGCCCAAGGCCACACAGCTAGGTAATTATTAAGTGTCTGAGACAGGATTTGAACCTAGGTACACCACCTAGCAGCCCCCCTACACCACCTAGCAGCCCCCAACTAACTCTTAAATCTAACACTGTACACTGTAACAACAAGCTACCTAGCAAGGAATAAGAAAATACCACAGCAGACATTTTCTCTATTTCTAAGCTCTTGGTTGACCACATTGCAAGGTTAAAAACAATGATTTAATCAGATCTGACAAGCATTTGCTCCTACCCCTCCTCCCAACTCCCAGGGAAATTATGAAGATTACTTTTTAAATAATAAATTTTATTTTTTTCCAGTTACATGTAAAGACAATTTTTAGCTTCATTTTAAAAAAAATTTAATTTCAGATTTTTTTCTCTCTCTTCACTCCCTCCAGACAGTAAGCAATTTGATATAGGTATATGTGTTCATTCATGCAAAACATATTACCATATTAGCAAGATTATTTCAATACAGTTTTGCATTCATTATTATTAAGAGGGAATCTTGCCGAAAGGGTATATTGTGCCTTGAAATATTAATTAATGATAGTAAGAAGCCATCTTGCTAAGCAAATATCTTTAAAAATTGAGCTTTTATTGTCCAATTGTAATACTTGTAAAAATTCTTATATCTTATATATGCATACTTAACTTGAAAACAATCTTCCAATCTTTTGATTTGAATCATTTTGAACCCTTTTGTTTATGTTTAAAAAATATTATCTTTGTAAGAACAACTGATTAAGGGGCAGCTAGGTGGCATAGTGGATAAAGCACCGGCCTTGGAGTCAGGAATACCTGGGTTCAAATCCGGTCTCAGACACTTAATAATTACCTAGCTGTGTGACCTTGGGCAAGCCACTTAACCCCATTTGCCTTGCAAAATCCTTAAAAAAAAAAAAAAGAACAACTGATTAAAATCAGGGAATTATGGACATTTACTAGCTGAATTTCAGCAAAATCTTTTCCATATTTGGTGAATAGGATTGAAAGATTTGTATCATGAGTTAATAAGGCAGTCAATGATTTACCTCTTCCATTCAGATCTTTGCAAGGGGCTTTTCCAGCTGGAATGGCCACTTATGCTAAGTATCAGCATGAAATATGGCATCTTCATGATAATTCCTTGCATTTGAACTTAGAACCAGAGCTTTTAATTGTTGTTTGATAGAATGTTAAGCTAAAATTTCAAGAAAATATGAAATACATTCACACATTACTCTCATTAAATGTTCATTAGCAATATTTTAGGGAGAAAAAAGGTTTTTTCATTTCATTAATAAATGAAATGATTATCTCTTTCATTTGCATCATTCTTTTTAATTCTATTTTTTGTTTACGTTTTATGATATTCCAAAATAGTTTAATAATTCTAATAGCAGCTAGGTGGCTCAGTGGATAGAGCTCTAGACTTGGTCTAAAAGACCTGAGCTCAAATCTGATTTCAAATATTAACTGTGTAATCCTGAGCAAGTTACTTAATCTCCATTTACTGTAATCCACTGGAGAGGGAAATGGTACACCACTCAAAAGTGTCTTTGTTTAGATAACCCTATATAGAGTCATGAAGAATCAGATATGACTGAACAACAGTACGTTGTGTAATTTATAAACACTTATACATGTATTAGGAATGCGTGATCACCTTTTTCTTATTGATAAAAAGTATGTGACCACAAAAGACTGGAGACTATCACTTCATGCCACACTGAAGTGGGTTTTTTTTTGGTACCCAATCCACATAAATTACATTTCAATCATTAAGGAATTCATGTGGGTAGAGCCCATAAAAAGTGATTGCCTTAGGTTGTCAGGAAAGAATATTTGAGTTGGACACAAGTTTATTAGCGTACATGGGTTCCATGGTGGAGAAGAATTCTAGGGCCATGGATAAATTGGATGAGTATTTCTACAGTTTGTTCTTACCTTATGCATACATTTTTATAGTTAGCATAGAAATGTTTAACCAAATGGGAATTGCCTCTGGAGGAAGGTGTTGCTTATTGAAATTATTAGCCCTCCCCCAACAATTTTATTAGGGCTCTAATCTGTATCAAACATTTAAGTTCTGTGTTTTTTAGGGTGGATTTTTTTAAATAGAAAAAAAAGTGAGAGATCCCCTGCCCATTCCTGATCATCTGTCTAGTGGTCATATCTCGCCCTGCCCCCAAATCTTATACATTGATGGATTTTCTATGAGTTCACCCCAGCAATGGCTCATTATGAAACTTCCTGTGTCACTCTTTACTGTCTTCAGAAATTTGCCAAGGCAGCTTACCCATCATGTTGAGGGCCTTTTATACATTGGAGCCGTACCAAATCTCATGTGTAGAAAATGTAGATGTGATTCACCTTTTACACTCCTACTGCCATAGATTAAGAACTCACAAATTAAGCTGAACCTTTGTTGCTTTGTGAAAATGAGGTAGGTAGGCAACTGTGTGAAAAGGTCACCTGCTGGCTTCAAAAAAAAAATCCTTTTCAAATGAAGTATGGTGTCATTGCAGGTGGTCTCTTTTTTGGATTATTGGGAAGAAGAAAGTGAAAGTGACATAAAAAGAGGAGCAGCAACATTGAAAAAGAACAAAAATGGCTTTATTTCATTGGGAAGAAATTTTAAAGATTAAGTCCAGAAAAAATTTTATAGAGTATTTTTGTATAATTTTGCAGAATATTCCTTTTTCCTCTCTTTTTTAAGATAAAGCATTTTGGTAGTGTGACTTCATATTCAATGGCAGTCTATATTTTGATCAATAAGATGTATTTTTTTAAGGTAGCAAGAAAATGATTTTATTCTTAGAGGACCCTAAATCCTATAAAGAAAAACTTGATTTGTAAAAGATATAGGTAATCAATCATTGCTTAAATCCATCATTGAAAGAGAGGTTCTACACGGAATAGGGATTTCAGGGGTTACTGGGGACTTTCCAGAGAATGATGTATTGAGAATAAATTTCAGAATTTTCCTTCAGTCTTTTAGTTCAGGAGTGTTACTGCAAAATCAACAGAATGCAGTAGTGAAAGGAACTTTAGTCCATGAATCAGGAACAATGGTTTTTTGCCCCAGCTCTGCCACTGATTCTTTGAATGATTTTTTTTCCCTCTTACCTTTTTCATCTGTTAGGTTTTCCTTAGCTGTTCTGTAAAATTTGAGATTTGATTAGAAAGATTCCTAAGGTCACTTCTGGATCTCCTGTTCTTTTAGAGAATAGATCAGGATCCACAAGTATAACCCATGTAACTAACTAATATTGTGCAGGTCAGTTTGGTTTTACATTTAAGTAGTTTAACCCTATGGAACCGAAATCTTCTCTCAGTATTATGGTTACAATGTTTAGTTATATACCTTAGGAACACAAATAAGGACATGGAATTTTTAATAATATGCTACAATTTTTTTCCTTGAATGTTGTTTCTTGACTTCTTTTTTTTGTTTGTTTTTGTTTTACAAGGCAATGGGGTTAAGTGACTTGCCCAAGGTCACACAGCTAGGTAGTTATTAAGTATCTGAGGTCGGATTTGAATTCAGGTCCTCCTGACTCCAGGACTGATGCTCTATCCACTGTACCACTTAGCTGCCCCTGAATGTTGTTTCAATTAACATTGACTTTTTGAAGCACCTTATTAATAAAGTTAGGATTGTATACTAACCATAAAGACACAGGCAAAGACAAACAGCTTTGTGAATGATCATTTGGGCACATACCTTTCTGACATGGCTACCTTTCCTTTCCCTTTTTCAATAATTCCAAAATTAATGAGAATTTCTATCATAGCCCAATTAAAGCTATTTCAGGAAAACTATTTTCCAGTTCTAAGAAGGTTCTTTCTAATAAAAATTTCCCAAAGCAGTCACTGGAATTTTATGGCACTAGGCAATTTGTCTCAGCTACTGTGGGAACAGTGAATGAAATATGAAGTCAGGAAGACCTGAGTTCAAATTGAACTTCAGATGCATCTAACTATGTGATCCTAGGCAAATCACTTTTAAACCTCTGTCTGCTTCAGTCTTTTAACTGTAAAATGAGGATAATAATAGCACCTATTTTATAAAGGGTTATGAAGATCAAATGATAGAATGTTTGTAAAGCAATTAGTACAGACCCTAATAAATGCTTCCATTCTAACTACCAACTTAGAATTCAGGATAACTGGTACAGGCAGCTGTTTAAACTAGAAGATGCCATAGAGCCAGGAGAGACCTTAATTTCATTCAGTTCAGTCTTTACCTGAGTAGGAATTTTATTACATAAAAACTCAAGAGTCAGAAGGTATTGCATGGACTAGATGGTTCAACCTGGAAAAGAAATTCCCTTTAGAGACTTCCCAAAGCATGCTTATCCATGCTGTGATGAAAGACTTCCAATGTAGAGGAATTTGCTACCTCTCTCTCTCTGTTAATTAGAAAAAAATTATTTTCAGTTCTAAATTCTTCCCCTACTTCCACACTTCTCCCCACCCATTGAGAAGGCAAGAAAGGTGATATGAAGTCATGCAAAACATTTCCACATTATCCATGTTTCAAAAAAATAAAAATAAAAAAGATAAAAAATAAAGTGAGAAAATACGCTTCAATTTGCACAGTTTATCAGTTTTTCTCTCTGGAGATAGCGTTTTTCATCATGAGTCCTTTGGATTTGTCAAACTCCACCACTTCTTGAAACAGACTTTCCTACTTTTCTATAACTCTATTAGGAAAATTCTCCTTAGATCATATTTAGGTCCACTCCTACACTTCCACAAATGATCTGTTTCTTCCCTCCAGGAGAATAATTCCAATACCTCTTTATAGCTTTTAAGATTTTAAATGTGTCAGTTTGAGGGCAGCTATTATGTCCAGACCAAGTTTTCCTAGGCTAAATACCATTCCTTCACTGATCCTTGAATGGCAAGATACTAAAAGGCCTTAAGATATTAATTGCCTTCTTGAACATTGTGCATTATATCAGTGTTTGTCCTAAAATGTGGTGTAGAGAATTGAATACAATATTTCAGTATTGGTCTGAGCAGGATAGAGAATAGCCCCTCCTCAACCCTGGGCACCATGCTGGTCAATGAAGCCAAAGATCAGAATGGTAATTTGGACCAAGGAGGTTGCTTAGGAAGGGAGCACTGAAATGTGAAAGAGAGGAGGAGTCTTAAAAATTCTTAATGGGTTTTAAGAAGGAAGGACTTTTGGGGGCTGAAAAAAATCTGCCAAAGACTGAGGATTGAAAAACTCTAGACTTGGAGCAGTTTGAGGACATTGGACACCCAAGGAACTTGCTCCTTTAAAGTATGACATTTCCTATTTGGTATGTAATTTCACCAAACCTCCATCAGGAAGGGGAGAGAGAGTGCTTGAGACCTGATTTTTCATTCATGTTCTAGTTTCCTGTGTGACTTTGGGCAGATCATTTGATTTTCTTGGTCTTTTGGTTCCTCTTATGTAAAATGATGGGATTGGACTATACTGCTGTTAATAACCGTTGCATATCTAAAATTATATAATCTGTACTCTAATATGGAAAGAATTATTGTTCCCTTTCTGCTAGTTGTTGCTTTTCTTGTTGGGATTTTGGCCACCCAGCAATTTCCCATTTATAATATTGTTTTTATAGAATTAATTTCCCTCCCCCCATTCACCTTCCCCATGTTGTCTCACTTAAATTTGTGGAACCATTAGTTATAACCTTCAGTAGGGAATGTCTTAGTGGGAAAATAAGGTGATAAAGTGGGTGGAGTACACGGTTGAAGAATTAGGACCTTATTTGGTCAGTAATGGGAATCACAGAAAGTTTTGAGTCTGGGGAGTAGAGATAACAAAGCAGTGAAAGGATTACCTGGTTCCCCTATTTCCCTTTTCTCTCCCCTAAATATATATATTCACTCACACTCCAGCACCCTGAAGCTTGAGGTTGAAACTGTCAGGGGATCATTTATTTTAATTATTAAAACAGCAGCCACTTATTCTCTTCCTTTTTTTGTAAGACTATTTAATTAGCTAGGACATTGAACTGTCTCTGCATCTTAGCAAACCAATAAATCAGTTGAGAAGAGTTTTTTAATGGATTCTACTCAAGACTAAGGCAGATGTTGAAGCCTTCTTTCCACTCCTCAGTGGCACTCCCCCCACCCCCCCAGTCTCACAACAAAGACCAAGCCATCACCCCATTCCCAACTTTGTGAGGTAGGAATCATCCTGTCTCTGTAGGTTTCAGTCAGGGGACATCTCTCCCCTCCCCCCTCCATTCTCTGTCCAAAATCTTTTGTTCCATTACAATAGTCCTGGACAGATGGCATAGACTAGTGTATCTGCCTAAGCAAGCTAATTGTTCATCCTGTCAGGAACCAGTGCTGGCTACTGTGGGGAAGGAGGCACAAGGGGAGCTTTGGCCCCCAGCTCATCTGACAATGACCACAGACCTTTCCCAGTACATGGTGCCCTTCTCCATTTCCTGGAGCTCCCAAGGAGAGGATTGAGGGCAGGGATGATAAGATATCAACTTGTGAGGTGCCATACTGCTATTTGCCAGCCAAAGGGAGGATGTGGTTGGTTGGTGAGGGGGGGATGTGTGTGGAAAGTATCTTTAACCTTCCTACATCCATCACATAGCTGACGTAAATCACATCTCTCTCCTCCATCCCCCCAGGCCAATTGCTAGACTCCAACATTCCCAGCATGCTTCCTTCTCTTCTCCATTAAAAGTCTCTCTCCTCCCCTCCCCCCCAATTTGAAATGAGGCAGAATGTGCTAATTTCCAGTCTTACATATGTTTGAGAGATTTCCAAAAAAGCCTTTTTTAAATAAGTCTCTATTCTTTCCCACATTATCCCTCATTGTCTATGTGTAAGGATTAAGAAAAGTATAGGGAATGATTTCCTTTCTCCCAGACAAATAATATCCCTTTGCACTGCATCCCCTAAAGACACTAGAAAATATATAATAGCAGTCCCTTCCTTTCTTCTTAGCTAAAAATAACAGCTAAAAATCCTTGTTTCTTGTGTTTTTAAAATCTTAAAAAAGAAGCTTTATTATCTCTCGCCTACTTCTAGACAGTCTACCCTGCCAGATTAGGATTTCAGCTGAAAATTAGCTTTGATCAATGAAACTAGGGAAGGACAGTACAGGGTTCATAGAAAAAGAAACAGGAAACAGAGGAGGGGTGGTGGTAAGGGGTGGGGGGAACACCCTATGGCAATGTTACTATTGATTATACCCAGGAACATAGGCTCTTGGAAAATGAAATAGTCACTGAATGAAAGCATGAATGAATATTCTCTTAGACTTATTCCATATGGCTAAATGCAATGTATTATTAAAGAAATTCTCAGAGATGACTTTTGGAAGCAAATCAAATGGATGGATAATTCAGAATCTCACTAACTCAAGACCTTTCAGAAAGTTGAATGCAGTTGGGGGGTAGGACAGAAGTTGAAACAAGGGAGTAGTCTCACAAAATGCTTTGCCTTCAAATCTTGATTTGTTCAATGCTGTTTGTAGCCATCCTACTTCAGAGGGGGAAGAGTGGGGCAGGTTCTTTGAAATGGTCTTTTCTCTGGGCTAATCTAACTATTTCCCTCTGTAGTCAACCAATCATGCTGTGCTTTAGAATGGGTCATTGATTTTAAATCTCTAATCTGCAAAACTTGCTATTTCATAGTAGACTTTGGACAGCACATTTGGAATTGACAAAATAAACCTCAGTTCAACTAAGAAAATATAAAGGGAAGATAACAAAATAATTGTAGAACTGATTCAAGGACTTTACAATTAAAAAATGCTTTAGATACGTTCTCATTTAATTCTCATAGCTTTGCTGTGGGGATAGTTATGTAGGGTAGTTATTGTTATCCTTGCTTTGGGGAAGAGACAGGAAGAGAAAAGTGAGATTCAAGATAAACTGATTGCCCCAATCAGTTTGTTGTATTGGTCTATTTGGTAAGCCATAACAATGGAATAGATTGAGGGCTCCTTGAGAGCTGGGATTGTTGTTTGATCCTTTCTGCATCCTCAGTGCTTTGCATAGTGTCTGAAACATACTAAGCACTTAATAAATGACTGTTAACTGGTTGACTTTGTACGAAATGTGAATCGTGCCAATAAGGGAATTTTTCTTTCCTTTTAATACCTGTGTATTTTATTCCTTTCAAAGAGATGTTACTTTAAGAAACTGGTTTTATTTGGGGGACAATTTATATTCCTTCCAGTGGTATTTTAAAGTAAGGTCAAGACAATTCTGAGATGAGAACCACATTTGGGTACCTGATTTTTCTATTTGCTTGTTCTTGATGATAAGATACCTAGAATATTTGCATGCCCTCAGCCTTATAAAACAGTAGAAAACTCAATTGCATTCTTAATATTCAGGAGCTGAAAGGTATTTTAGAGTTCTGTGCCTCTCTTTATTTGTTAATATGAGGCTTAGAGGCCACTTCACAAACAGATCTGGGAGACTAGTAAGTATAAGGGAAGAAGCAATTTCCCTCTTTAAGATCCTATTTGCTTTTAAAAAGCACTTAACTGTTTTTAAGACATTGTGCTAGACAGTGAAGATACCGAGATAAAAATGGCAATGATTTGCACTTAGGGACTAGGCCTTTGAGTCTCCCTCTCTAGCAACCTTCCAGGTAAGGAAACTCCTTTTATCAGTGCAGGTAACTTCTCTGCAATCTGTAGGTTCAGAGAGTTGATTAGATCATTGGGAGGTCAAGTCACTTGCCCAGGTCACACAGTTCATATGTCAGAGGTAGGATTTGTCATCTGATCTTTCTAACTATTAGGGTCAGTTTTTTATTTGCAATGCTGAACTCCTTTTTTCTAATAATTTCTTGTTGAATTGAATGATATATTCTCTGAGAGAGAGAGAGAGAGAGAGAGAGAGAGAGAGAGAGAGAGAGAGAGAGAGAAGCCCTTTTGGCCCCAACTACTGCTGTACGTCTTGTGAATTGCTCTGTAACTTTAACTTGTTGGTGCAGACCAAGCTTTGCTTTGCTTGTAAGCAGTCCTGGTAAAGTGAATCAGATTTATTTGTGTTCCCTGGGGCTGACCAAGCAACGTAGGACAGAGTTAGCATTATTAAAAAGCCCTTTGGGAAAAGTTGCTGTGGAATGTTTAATCTCAAGTGATACCCTTGCAAGTCTGTTCCGCATCCTCCCTGGGGTGCGTGATAGACCAAACCCTACTGAGACACACACTTAGAGTTTGGCAGGAGGCATGACTCTCAAAGGCAGAGAGGAGGATCTATTTCATGGAGATATTCTTGTGAGTGACTGCACAACTGTGAAGTGTTTGAAGATTCTTCTGTGGGTTCTGACCCCCTAGCATGGATGTTGTTTTTTTGTTGCTTGTTTTTCCTCCCCTTTTGTTTTTTTTACATGTTAGCATTTGGTTCAGTGCAATTTCAAATGCTTTGTTTCTCAGTGGCTAAGCTAAGACAGGCCTTTTCTACAACAAATATCCTGGCAGGAGCCTTGGTTCTTTCAGCTCTGTGGCTCTGAGTTATGTGTGCTAGTCCCATCAGGACACTTGTGCCCCATCCTGTTATATATGCCTTTGGGGTGTAGAGGTGTAGAGATGTAGGGTGAGGTTAGGCATGGGAGAATTCCTCATTTGAAAGAACTAGGATAGTTGAAAACTGAGTAGATTTGGGAGAAAAGATAACAAGTTCTGTTTTGGATATGTTACATTTGAGATCCCTCTGGGACACCATGTTTGAAATGTCTAATAGTCAATGATATGGCAGCTCAGGAGAGAGACTAGGTATTGATCTGGAAACCATTTGCACAGAGATCATCATTGAACTCATGAAAACTGAAGAGTTTGTCAAGAAAAAGAGTGTGAAGAAATGGTTAGAAGGCTCAGGATACACTTACACATTATAGACTAGAAGGAATCTCCTCTTAGTGGACTCACATAGCAAGGAGGGAGATTCTATAAGCCATTTCCACAGACCTATTAGTTGTGTGCCTACCACAATGCCCTATCTTTTCTGGTAGCACTTGGACCAGTTTTCTCATATATGTAAAGTGGGAATGATATTCATACGTATCCTCCCAGGATTTTGAGGATCAAGTATAATAACATATGTAAACTGCTTTGCAAATCTTAAAATGATGTAAAAATGCTAACTACTGCTGCTGCTACAAGTACTCCTACTAGAATAGCTATAGAAATGCTAATACCATTACTACTACTGCTGCTGCTACGACTATGACTATGGCTACTGCAACTGCTTCAACACCTTTAAGTCATAGAGCACACCTCCCTGGTTTGAAATTCCTGTTCTACTATTCCAGCTGCTTCATCCCTGGTTTGCTACTTCTATTTTAGTTCCAGAGATTTGGCATCCTAGATAACCTTTGATTCTTAATCTGTCCAGCCTCAGGTTGATGGTAGTGATCTTTTCCCTCCTTACTTAAAATGGGGTTTCCCTGCATGGCTAGTGACTAGTATCCATGGTTCTAACAGCATTATGTCAGTATTGGAAAGAATGTTGATCCTAAATGTCTTTAGAGCCTAAGTTCCAAAATTGCCTTAGGTTACTTTAGGCAAGTCACTCAACTATTCTGGCCTTAATTTTCTTATTCTGTCAAATGAGATGATCATTAATATTCTTTTTAGTTCTAACCTTCTTTCTATTTCTTCTATGATTCTGACAAGTTCAGTTTACTTGCCAGGAGAAATAGTGATAAGTCAGATTGGAAAGGGAGGATGACTCTTGCTGGTGGAGAGCCTTCAATGCCAGGTTCAAGTGTTTGAACTCTATTCACTAAACAATGGAAATGTCTACTTTGTGTTAGTTCTTAAGCTTCCATTGTATCACTGTGGTGTTGTTATTGTTGTTTGTCCTTCTCAGGAAGGTGATGCCATGACATGCAAGTGAATTGGATTTAAGTGAGGCAAGGCTAAGTATGCAAAGTCAGCAGCCTCAACTTCTCTGGAAATGGCCAGGAAGCAGTGCTACCTATGAACCCAGGATTCCAGCAGATAGCACTGAACCTGGCTTAGAAGGTATTTGATAAATGTTGATTGGATTGAATTGTTATGACATTATTCTTTAGGTCCCCCAGTCTCCTCTTATCATGTGGCAATTCTAGCCTGAAGGTAAATCATATTTCTGAAACCTTAGTTATAAACATTTTCCCCTTTATTTATAAAACAGAAGGCTGTGTTTTCTTGGCATGGAGTATTCCACTCCAAGAGCTTAACTGGCTCTGTGTTTTCTAGCACTGAGCCAAGTTACTAATGAAGGGATTTGTGGCAGTAAAGAAGGAGAATCTAATCTATAGTAATGAGGAAGAGTATCAAGAAAATCCCAGATCAAATGGCAAGGGGGCAGCTAGGCGACACGGTGGATAGACAACCAGGTCTGGTGTCAGGAAGATTTATCTTCCTGAATTCAAATGCCTCAGATACCCACTAATTTTGTTACCTTGAGCAAGTGACTTGACTTTGCCTCAGTTTCCTCATCTGTAAAATAATCTGGAGAAGAAAATGGTAAACCATTCCACTAACCCTCCCAAGAAAACTCCAAATGAAGTCACAAAGTGTCAAAAAAAACCCCCAAACCTGAAAATGACTAAACAGCAACAAAAGTCTCTCTTGGTTCTGTAGCCATGATTGAATGATCCTTATCTTCTTTGGCTTCATCAGTGTGATAACAAACTCAGTGATTCTACTAGCATCAGAACAAAAAAATGGCAGGTGAGATAAAGCTGGGAATTCTTTTAAGTTGGTACTATGCTTGTTCAACCTCTGGAGGAGACCTTAGAGATCCCAATAATAATGCTAGTAATAACATCATAAAATCATAGACATTAGAACGGAAGTGACCTTAGGCACCATCCAGTCCAACACTCTGCTCTTACAGCTGAAGAAACTTGGACTAAGTAAGACTTGCCAAAGGTCACAGAGTTTTAGTGGAATCAGATGAGTCATGCTAAATGATGTTCATTCACTTTATGTGAGAACCATAGTTTGCCATAACTGAAGAGAATTGATTTGGAAAGTAGGTCTAAGAAGGCCAGAATCTTTTGGATGCTAATGAGGGAAAATCATTAGCAAAGAAGTTTGAGGTTTGGCATCATGCTTGGGCAAGGAAGGCTTAATTCCTTAACTGGTTAGAGGATATTTCTAATGTTTCACTTGATGCTGTGATGTAGGGTGAAAGAGAAGGGACCTATATGTGGTGACCTGCATTTGGTATTAATAAAATTGTAGGATATATGGGGCACTAGTGGTATGACTGAATCATACTTCCTCTCATTGGCTGATCACAGGAGAGTTTGGGAAGTGGAACAGATATTCCCTAAGTACTCTCTTGAGCCAAGTAGAATTTCTGGTTTCTGATTTTAACTGTTTATCCAAAAAATTTCATTGTGTTTATTGCAAACCCAAAGTTCATTATACATTAATGGGGTTTTTGTATGCCTGATTACTGCATCCCTAGATGTTTGAATGGCTTTCAAGGAAACTACTTTAATTAAGTTCAGTAATAACAGATAAAGAACTGAGTATCTTGATTATGACAGTATTCACGGAATCATTGCAGTAATTAGTTAATATATATGTGTTTATATATGTATATATACATATGTATATGTGTGTGAATATATATGTGTGTATATATATATATATATATACATATATAAACACAATGTTGTAAAGAAAAACACTTGTATGCTCTTTGGTGAGGGTAAGGTATTATTATAATCTCTTATGTTGCCTCTGTTTGCTTTACCAAGTTGAATATTTGGACTGGGAAAGGATACAACAAAATGGCCAATAGGGATTTGAAACCTAGAATAAAAAGGAGCTAATTTTCTAAGGGAATATTATCTTTGATGAGTTAAAAACTCACAGGCAAAGAGAAACTAGATCCTGAGATCTAGGTAAAAACTGATGGATTTGATTGAGCCACTCTAAGTAATTTCTGTAACGAGAGGATTGAAGCAGTACTGTCGGCCTGTAGAAGCTAACCATGTCTTGATTTTGGGAAAAAGAAAAATCATGTAGTCTGTTTAAAAATATAGACCTGTTTTGGATTCTGGGCAAAGTTAGCAGAATGGCTAGGTAACTCCTTGGAAAGGAAGCAGTAATTACAAGGTGGGTTGGGAGCTAGGTGGCATAGTGGAAAAAGTGCAAATGAGTCAGGAATATTCATCTTTCTAAGTTCAAATCTGGCTCCAGATTTTTGTGATCTGGTCCTCAATTTTCTCATCTGTAAAATGAACTGAAGAAGGAAATGGCAAACCACTCTGGAATCTCGGCTAAGAAAATCCCAAATGGGGTTACAAAGAGACACGACTGAAAAAAATGACTGAAAAAAATCACAAATCAATATGGCTTCATCAGAAACAGGTCATGTCTAATTATAGACTAGAAGATGTAGGGAATTCTGTAAGTTGAAGTTGTTTAGTTTTAGCAAAGTTTTGGACATTTACTCATAGTTTTTTTTTTTGTTTTTTTTTTTAGGTTTTTGCAAGACGAATGGGGGGTTAAGTGGCTTGCCCAAGGCCACACAGCTAGGTAATTATTAAGTGTCCGAGTGAGGCTGAATTTGAACCCAGGTACTCCTGACTCCAGGGCCAGTGCTTTATCCACTGCACCACCTAGCCACCCCTACTCACAGTATTCTTGTAGACTATAAGAAGTTATAGAAGGTAGACTAGTATGTGTTTAGTTGGATTCCAGGTTGGTTGAATGGCTGGATTCAAAGCCTAGTTATAGGTGATATTATCTCTTCCCCTTCCTTCTTTTCTCCTCCAAGGATCAGAGAATGAATGATCCTATGAATTTTGAAAGGTTGGAAGGTTAGGGCTTCCCAGTGTCACAAATAGTATGCCTAGAATAGCAGGAGCTAAGGCTAACATTTCAGTAGCTACTGAAGGTAAATTAGACATGTTTAGGACAGACTGCTTCAGGACTCTACAAGGCTACCAATCCTGGATGCTTGTAGGAAAGTTAAATACTTTGAAAGGGAACTTCTTGGAGATTCCTTAAAGGGAGAAAAGGATTTCCAGAAACTGGGAGCTAATTGTGACTTCTTTGCCACATTTATGTGACTTGAGCCCATTTTTCTGTGCACTTTCTACTTGTGAGAAAGTGTTTCCCAGACTTTTTTTGGGGGGGGGAGGTTGGTTTTTATCATCTAATTTCAACTGTTCTTATTCAGTCCTGACTGAACAACTGGTGAAATACCAAATAGAGGCACATGAGAAGCAGCACAAGAGAAATCACCTCCACCCCTCAGGATTATTCCTAGAATCCCTAGGCGAATGAGTGGTTCCAGAGGGAACTGGCCACAAAGTAGCCCATATTGAAATACTGCCCTACTTTTGGTTGGAGCATTAAAAATCTACTTCAAAGTTAAACCATAGTTTGTTTTTTTTTTCATAGCTTTGGAGCAGGATTTCCTTTGTAAGTCTTTTACAACCCATACATCTGGAATTCAGAATTGAATACTTACTGAAACTGAACTTTGGACTATGGAATATAACAAGTTATAAAAACCTGAGGACTCTATATAGTGGGAGTGGCTGTGGAAAGCGAATGAGTACAAATATCTCTTTCTTCCTCTCTGTCTCTGTTTCTCTCTTTCTCCTTCTCCCCTCTCTCCACCCTCCCTTCTCCTCCCCTTCTTTTCCCTCTCCTACTAGTAGCAATTTACATTTATATTATATGTGTGTGTGTGTGTGTGTGTGTGTATAAATATATATATATATATATATATGTATTATATTTTTTGAGATTAATCAAGTACTTGCCTCACAATAGCAACAGTAAACTTGTATAGGCCTTTAAGGTTTGGAAATCCCTTTACATTAGTTATCTCATCTGATCCTCACAAATAACCCTGAGGTGTAAGTATTATCACTCCCATTTTATAAATAAAGAAACTGAGGGAGAAAGAGGTTAAATGATTTTCCCAGGATCACACAACTAGTATAAGTGTCTAAGGAAGGATTCAAAGTCAGGACTTCCCGATTTCAAGTCTAGTGCTCTATTGACTTATTGACTACCTCCCAAAGTCCTATTATGTTAGATAATTACAGATGTAGAAAGTTCAGGGTAAGTGATTTACCTAAGTTATAGAAAAGGATCAGAGTTGGTACTAATTCATGTTTTTTTGACTGTTGTTGTTTTGTTTTGTTTTTTTGCATAGGCAGATAAGTAATATAGTAGCTAGAATACTGGCATTGAAGTCAGGAGGACCTGAGTTCAAATTTTTATCCTACACATTTACTAACTGTGTGACTATGGACAAGTCCTCTGCCTGCCTGCCTCAGTTTCCTTATCTGTAAAATGAAGATTATAGCACCTACCTCCCAGGGAATGTTCTGAGGATCAAATGGTATGTGTAAAATGCTTTGTGTATATAGTAAAGCACTGTTTAAGTACTAGCAATTGTTATAGTTATACTGAACCTTGCTATGTTTCCCTCAAGTGGTATTTTATGACCAGTAGTTGCTTAGTATGAATTTATATTTCTTAAATATCATGTGGTATAGAAATTATAAATTGGAGGACAGCTTTCACTTACAAAAAATGAAGAGAAGGAGCAGCTAGGTGGATAGAACACCAGTTCTGGAGTTAGGAGAACCTGAGTTCAAATTTAGCCTCAGATATTTAAGAGTTGCTATGTGATCCTGCATAAGTTAGATAACCCTGATTTGCCCCCACCCCCAATAAAAAAGTCATATGTTGAGAACCAAGAAAAGGATTATTTTATTAGTCAATCAATGAACATTTAATCAAATGGTTACTATTTGTCAGATAATGCTGAATTTCTTATAACTACTTCCATTTACATAGGCTTTAGATAATAAATGTAAAGAATTTTGTCTTAGTGTTTAATGGCAGGGAGTAAATGAGTCAGAAGGAATTGGCAACTGATGACAAATATAATGTCAAATGGTTTCCAAGACAGCTGTTATGGTTACCTTCCATGGTTCAGGGATCATGAATGCTCTGAATTTCTGATCTCCATACTCTTCAGCTATTGGCGCCTATCTGTTCTCCAGCCTCTGTTAACTGGGGAAGTGAGGGTGGGGAAAGTACATCCATCATTTAGGCAGGATTTCTTTTCCTTCCCTTTCTTAGAATGTAGGAGATGAGATGAGATCAGATATTGATACTCACACAAAATGGAACATGATATGAGTATTAAAAAATTTTCAGTCAATTTCAAGACTCAGGGAAGGAAAAATCTAATTTGGCCAGAGAATCAGGGATGGGCTTTTTGGAAGAGGTGGGATCTGGGAAGGATTTCAGGGTGGGGGAAGGTGGGAGATAGAAAACATTCACAGTGTAGGAAGGACAACCAAAAATACAGAGGTCCTAAAGCTCAGGGAATTGAAAATAGTACAATTTGCCTGAAGCATAAGAAGGCATAGCAAAAATCTGACTTAAAAGGTAGCAGTATATCATATTGAATTTATACCTATCTTCTCTGGGTGTTCTTTTCTGAATGACCAGTTGGGACAGTCCCTTGGTCTTCTTCCATTTCAACAGCTAGTGGTAAACAACAGTGCAGCATCAGTCTCAGGTCTTCCTGACTCCAAGCTTGGCACCCTATCTACTCCCCTATCTAGTTGTTGAATTTACTTAAGCACATCTGAGCCTAATATCTCCTACTCTTCCCAGTTTAAACTTCCTTAGGACAGGGACTGTGTTTATTTTGTTTTTGTGCTCATGGTGCCTTAAATGTTGTAAGTAGGTAATAATATTTGTTGAATTTTTAATGAAAATTAAGGCTACCTCTCTTTACCGTACTTGAACAGAAGAGAAACCAAGTCTTTCAGTGACTTGTGAGAGTAAAGTAGTACTTTTTTTAGAGGAAGTAAGCCATGAGCCTTCCAATCTCCCCCATCTTGCATCTTTTTACTCCCCCCTGCCTGCCTTCTTCTTAATGTTTTAGGTTTGGGTGTCCCAAATGTGCCAATAATGCTAATGTGTTATTACAATGCATGCAAAGAAATATAAATGTAATGAGGAAATTGATAGTCTTGTTGACCTGCTCCTGCCTAGTTGGACCACACAAGGACCATAAGAGTTCAGTTTTAGGAGGGACATTGACAAAGTGAAGTACTATCAGTGCAGGGGTCATCAGGATGATGAAATGATTAGGAGTAAATCTCTGGTGTGGAGGATCAGCAGGAGATGTTTAGCTTGGAGAAGAAAAGATTTAGAGTTGATATCACCCTCTGATAGTTGGTAGGGTCCAATTCTATCAGCCAGCAAGCATTTACTGAGGTACTAATGTATGTCTTATACTGGATTGTGGGAAATACAAGAGAACCATACAATATGACATTTGCATTTGCATTAGTAAAATCTAATGGAGGTGACAAGCTGTGCTCACAGGATGGAGTACAGAAAACATTGGAGATAGGGCTTAGTAAGATTGCTTAATTATATAAGGCAATGAGAAAAAACACAAGACTTATCAGGGTGAAGAGTGTGGGTGATCTTGGTCCACCCCAGTTTCCTTATCTGTAAAATGAAGGGGTTGGACTAGATACCTTCTCTGGTCCCTTCCAGTTTTGAGCCTGTGATCTTAGTTCTTTCCATTTAGCAATTTGGAATTCACATACCTTCAACATTATGAGAAGCAAAAATTTCTCAGAGGGACTTTAAAAAAAATTGATATTTTATTTTATTTTTCCAATTATATATTATAAAAGTTTTTCAATATTCATCCATGTGTATATGCATATTTTAAAGTTACATAATTTCCTTACATTCATCCTTTATACCCCCCTGCCCTCAGTGACAAATGGTCAGGTGATTATTGTATATACACATTTGTGTTTAACATGTTTATAGATCATTTACTTTTAGTATGAGGAATTGGTATTCAGGGAAAAGAAAGAAAATCATGACATAGGAAAGAAGTACATAAGAGAAATTTTTAAAAAGTGAATGTAGTATTCATTCAGATTCTGAAGGACTTTTTGTTTTGTTTCTCTTCCTCTGGATAGGGATAGAAATGTCCATGGCGGGTCTCTTAGGGTTGTCCTAGCTCTCTGAACTTGTGAGAGGAGCTGTATCCAGCAATACCGATCAACATACAAAGTTGTAGTTAATGTGTACAATAGCCCCTTACTTCTTTTCCCTTTGCTCAGCATCATTACATGCTTCTCTAGAGTCTGACCATTTATGGTTTCTTACAAAACAATAGAATTCTATAGCATTCTTATACCATAACTTGACTGTTCAGTCATTCCCCGATTGATGGACATCTAGAGGGGCTGTTGAGTGAATGATATATCACGGCAACCTCTCAACCCAAAGGGAAGGAAAAGACTGAAAAACAGTAAGAGAAATTTGGGTAAAGCATCCCAGATCAGAGAAACAAAGAGCAAACAGGAACAGGGCAAGAAATTTAGTACCCAAGGCAAGACCCCACCCCCCACCCCTGCCAGAAGGTTGGAATTCTTGCTTAAAGCAGGCAGGCTCATTCTAGAACAAATTAGTTAGGGTAGATAGGGGATGCATAGGACCCTAGAAGGGATCTTAGAAAAGACATAATCCTAAAATGAGGCCCTTAGAGGGGACGTGACTTGTCTAAAGTCATGTATCAAGTAGGTATAGAACCAATAAATCTCATGTTCCTCCACTTCTAGTTCAAGGTGTTTTCACCCAAGGCTGGGCTACTATTCATAGAAATAGCATTTCACACTTGTGTGGCACTTTTTATTTAACTTCTAAAAATGAGTTACTAATCAACTTATCTTTACAACGTTTTTGGTTTAGGAAAAGATTGTTTTTTAGTTTTTGTTCTTTAGAATAAAACTTTTTTTAAAAAAAAGTTGAACAAGTGTTTAAAAAGTAAGTTGAGCAAGCGTGTGATAGTAAGCTAGACCTAGTAATTGCTTCGGTCTACAATGATTTCACTGGTTAACTTTTATGAAATAGGTAACCTTGTTTGCTTTCTCCACAGTGAATCAGTCTTTTTTATTACTGGGCAAACAGTCCTAACCCTGCCCATTTGGAGGAACACTTCTATCTCCAATGTAGCATCCCTGTTTTTGCAAAGAAAAGCCACCCATAATGATTCCAGAAATAAAACATCACATTTGAAAGAGACCTTGATTATCATCCAATCCAACTGTCTTACTTTATAGGAGAGGAATCTGAAGCAATTTAGTTTATTCCTCATAGACATATCCAATACAGGCTTATCATTTAGCATGGACTATGTTCTGGGGAGTGCAAAGACAAAATGAAAAATATTTTATGCTCTTAAGCTTTTATGTTACTGGGGTGGAGGGAGGAAAGAGAAATATATGCCTGATAATTGGAGAAGGGAGGTAGTACTGGTAGGGACATAGGAAATCAATGAAGCCGAGTCCTTAAGGTTCAGAATTGTCTCATAACTAGTGATCTTAATGTAAGAGTAGAGCTAAGTTCTGTAAGAAATATATTTGGTCCCTTTGAGCTAGATCAGTCTCTGGCCTTTTTTTCTGCTTAAGTCAATTAGCTTATTCCATCACCAGAGTTGGAAGTTGAAGGATGAACTTAATTGATGCCTATCAATTTGGAATGTTTTTAGTTTAGGCATAAACAGCTCTTAAAGTATGACCCCATGGAGAAGAATTTAAGACAAAGGGTTATCTAATTTCCTGTCCAGAGTGTCTGGAATCCATCTCCCTACCTGAAAGGTATCCTGATAAACCTGATTGCCTCTTTGTCCCCTTAACTCACACTGAATTTTCTCCCCTGAGTTTTTAACACTATACATTAGCCCTTGGTATCATGTTCTATACTAGTTACTGTTGGTTCATTTAAGTATTAGTTTCTCAAATAGATTATAAGCTCTTTCAGGGCTGTGACCAAGTAGTATTATTTTTCTCAATCACTCTTCCAGGGTATTAACTCAAGTAAATGTTTATTGAATAAATTGAAATAAAATGAAATGAATGGATTCATAACAGAAATGTAGTATTATTGTTTGTAATTGTTGATATTTCTGTTATATTAAAGTTTACAAAGTACTTTTCTCATACCATCCTTATGCTATGGGGAGTATATAGGTTGTTAGACCCATATTATAGATAAGAAGCCTGAACTTAGGTAAATGACTTAACCAGGGTGACATACCTTGTAAGTGGCAGAACCATAATTCAAACCCAGGTCTTTTGAGTCCAGACCCAGTGTTTCTTCCATTGTGCCACATATACCTCTGTCCAATATAACTCGTGATATAATTGAAACTATAAATATTAATAATTGTATACTCTTTCAGGTTAGATTCCATACTTACTTCATTTTTTCATTTCTCTCAGTATGTATCCCAGCACCCTATATAGGGTAGGCAATCAATACATGCTCATTGGTAGTAGGAATAAATGGGAATCAATCTTAGTTGAGGAAAAGAAGTGGAAGCAGCACTATGTTATTTAATCATGTCATCAACAAAACCAATATGCAAGGAAATTATTACAAACCAGAAATCAAAAACATCATATTAACTTTGGTTTGAAATGGCTGTTAGGTTTAATCAGAGTTCTCTGGGTTTTCCAGATTCATTCATAGAGGAAGAAATTAATTTAAATTTGAATTTTAGTACTTAATAGGAATCACATATAAGAGACTCCTGAGCTTAATTTTATTTCCTGAAAAATGAGGTAGTTGGGATTAAATTGATGACCTCAAATATGTCTTATCACATCTCACCTTTCAATTTATTACCCCCTCTGACCTTGGGCAAATCATTTAACCTTTCTGGGCCTCAGTTTCCTCATCTGTAAAATGGGGAGGTTGGACTTGATGACTCCCAAGGGTTTTATAACCTCTAAAGATACAGAGACTGATTGTTGAGGCCTCAAGTGCTTGGCTGAGGAATTTGTACTGTCCTAGATTAAACATCTTTGAAGTTTTTTGATCAAGGGGGGGTGACAGGGTTAGACTTGTCTCTTAGGAAAATAAGTTTGATGGCTGTGAGAATGAATCGGAGATGTCAGAGATGGAAAGAAAGTTAGGAGGCTCCTGTAATAGCTCAGGGTGAGGGATGATGGGAGCCTGAACCAGTATAGTTGTATGACTAAAGAGAAGTATGTAGGAGATGTTTTGTAGGTAGAATTGACTAGATTTGACAGATGATTTAATGTATGAAAAGAAGGTAGGGGAGGGGAAGGAGAGGGAACAATCAAGGAGCATATCAATACCCTCAATTGAAGGATTTTATTGCTTTCAAGAAATAGGGAATTTAGAGGAGATTGAGGGGGGAAATTGACGAATTCTATTTGGGGTATGCTGAGTCTGAGATATCTATTAGGAAGTTAGGGATATCTGGTCTTCTATATTCTATATTTTGGGCAGTGAAGTGGTACATCTGGAGTCAGGAAGACTCATGTTCATGAATTCAAATCTGACCCCAGACACTTACTAGCTGTTTGCTCCTGGACAAGTCACTTAATCCTGTTGGTCTCAGTTTCCTCATCTGTGAAATTAGTTGGAAAAGAAAATGGCAAACTACTCCAGCATCTTTGCCAAGAAAACCCCAAATGGGTTTATGAAGAGTTGGGCAAGACTGAAAAATGATTGAACACCAACAGTAGCAGTCCCAGGGAATAGCAATAAGGGCAGCTTATTTGGAAGTGAGTGGAAAGGAATGTGCAATGGAAAGGTCTTCTAGATCTTGGTTTCAAGGGGTTTTAAATGTTAAACAGCATTTGCAATTTATTCTAGAGGCAGAAGGGAGCCCCCAAAACATTGTGAACTATCAGTCATTTATAAAAGCCTACTCTATGCTAGACACCAGTGATGAGTACTGGGGATTCAAAGAAAGGTAGAAAGAATCTTAATCCTTGCCTGACCCCAAGGAGCTCCCAGCAGTACTGCAAAGATATCCCTTTGATGGCTTTAGGAAGGATGAGGGATAGACTTGGGGCAGACAGGTGGCTCCTACAGTAGTCCTTACCAGAGGAATTAAGAGAGCAGTGAAAAAGCCTAAGGAAGAGAGATTTTTAGGAGACAGAGAGGAAAGGGTTGTTGAGAATGAGTCAGAAGGAGAATCATAGGATCTACATCTGGAAGGGAACTGAGGCTCATACAGAGCATTTGATTTGTCCAAGTTCCGGCAAGTAGGAGAGTAAGCAGAATTCAAACTCTTGTTCCCAGGAATTAAAGTTCAGCTTTCTTTTCACTACCCCAAGGGTAAGGACTCCTGTCATTGATGATCTTGGAGAGAGCATTTTCAACTGAAGTGGATTTGGTTGAGAAGTGATTGAATGGTGGAGAAATACAAGGAGAGTTCATAGCTCTTTCTAGGAGTGGGATAATCAAGGAGGATGGATAGAAAATGCAGGACAGGTGAGGTCAAGAGGAGTTTTTTTTTCTTTTTTTTAGGATAGGGAGGGGAACAGGGAATATTTGGAGGTAGTAGAAGGAAAGATTGAAAATGAGAAAGAGGGAGGGATCAATGTGGAAAGCTCCTAGAGGAGATGGGACAGGTGAGATCAAGGGCTTGAGGAGAGGTTAGTTTTATGTTTCTTAGGCCCCTACCTAACAGCTCTGATATTAATACTTCTGTAATCATCAGGCCCCTTCTAGTTCTGACATACTATGGATTTAAGGCTACTCTCCCTGCGCCCCCCCCCCCCCCCCCAGCTCTGAATGTCTGAAAATCTATGGCATTACCACTAAGTTGATTAAATGAAGTTTCATTATTTTCATTATAACACTTCTTTGGTAAGTGTATATTGTTGTATTCCAGAGGATTTGGCAAAGTCCATTATTATTGATCTAGAATAAATATGCTGAGCCTCTTCCCATTCTTGAGCCACCTTTTCTCTCAATAAAGAAGACTTTGATTTGATCACTCCTCTAAGTAGCATGTGCTTTAGGACATATAGACTCATGACAGACAGAGTCCAGAGATGTAGAGAAGACAATTATTTACTTTAATCAGGAGTGGTTGATTGGTTAGAGCAAATTTTTAAATTAACTTAATAATTAGTTTTCTATTCCAAATTTTTTTTTCTCTTCTTCCACTGTAAAAAGCTTCTTTTTGCCTCTTTCATGTAAATGTAGATGGTATCTGATGAGGTGAATTCCTTAATGGAATTATATTCAGATTTATTACTTGACTAGTAGGTGGTTTTAGATTTAATTACTATATGTCTTCTCATCTATGGAGAGGTCACAATATCATAGGGGTGTAGATTTAAAAACACGAAGAAATCTTAGAGGCCAAATAGTCTGGTCCTCTCATTTTACAAAGAAGGGAACTGAGGCCAAGAAAGGTTTTAGAGATGGCAATTCCAGCACTCTATCTAAAGTTACAGATCCCTTTGAGAATGAAACTGAATTTTGATCAAAACAAAAGCTGAGTCATTGAAGCTGCCAAAAGACATATCCTCTGATAAAAGCTGATTTTCATTATTTTTTGAAAAACATAGGATTTCCAAGTACAAAGAGGATCTGTCTTACTGGCCATATAGGCAACATAGAGGAAATAATCCCAGAAATACTGCACAGTATTTGTTTGAAGAAATATTAATTAGAAAGAACCTGTGATGCCATGGTGACTGCAGCCTACTTCCTGTTTTAGGTGCTTAACACTTAGTTGGTGTCCAGGAGCATCAGATGAGATCATGGCCAAGGTTCATGCAGTCTTGAGAATGGAAATTTTGTTTTTTTTAAGCCTGTCCCCAGTAAGAGCTATATTCCAAGAGTTCCTGAAAAGGAAGTCCTGTCATAGGTATGTGGAGCACATTTTATTAGGGTATGTACCCTAATAAAGGAAATTTTGTTTTTTAAAGAGGACCATATATGGAATGTTCCATCATAAAAAGTATGATTTTTTTAATTTATTAATCAAGTGAAGAAAACTAAAAAATTACTAAACATTCTTAAAATCAATAGCTAAATTTTACTTTAAAAATATTAACTTAAAAGAATGAGACACATTTAACTCTTCAGGTGTGACTGGACACACCTACTCCACCCTGTATGCATTGTTATGGTACTGGCTAAGTTTGTCACTTACTCTCAGCCTAATGCCAACCTGAAAAATCAAATAGCATGCCCTTTGCTTTGTCCTTAGGCACTTAGCATTTTCTAGAGGGGAGGAAGTAATGAATATGTTTACTTAACTCTTTGACTCAGTTTTTTCCTTTGAAAAAAATGGTCTGGAGAAGGCAATGGCAAAGCACTCCAGTATTTTTGCCAAGAAAACCCCAAATGAGCTCACAAAGAGTCAGAAACACCAGAAAACAACTGAACAACAAAAATACACATCACAGGACAGTCAGTCTGAAACAACTGTATTAACAACCACAACAGTAGTGCACCTTTGGGAGTCTTTTAACATTTTCTACACTTTAGTCTCCCTTTTCTCAGTTAGGGGATTGAACTAAGTGATCTTAAGGCCTCTGACAGTTTATATCTCTATCTTCAAGCATCTTCCCTGGACATGTCATGTTTGCCTTAGTTCACAAATTATTTTAGTTCAAAAGAAGAAAATGGATTACATGGGCTTTAGGGTCTTTAATAGCACCATCATTGTATATTTGCATATTTCTAAAAGTAGGCCAGACTTACCTGAGAAAGATTACCTACTGAAATATTGAATTTCTCATACCTTGGAGGTGTTCCAACAGTGTTTGAAAGACTACAAATCTTGAATTTTGTGGAGGGGGATTCCTTTTCTAGGTTAACTGGAAGCTTTCTAAGGCCTCTTCAGGGACTAGCATTTTTACCATTAAATGATTCTTTAAGCAGGCCAGGCCTAGGCAGGATCCAGAGAACAGACAAGACCCCAGTTATAAAATTCTCTCTCAATTCAAGGAGGATTCTCTGGAGAAAATTCTATTTATGGCACTAAGAAGAATGAAGAGTTTGCCAGGCATCTCTCCAGATGACCAGAGTAGGTCTGCTACCCACAGTGGACTTCAAAGAAGTTCACACAAATATTTAATATCACAGACTCAGATAGCAGAGAAGTGAAATCACACAGAGATATCAGATTTCAAGAGCAGATCTGCTGTTTTTTTTCTTTTTACTAAACTAAAGCCCTGGGATTATGTAGATATACAACTGATATGAAATTGCTAATAGGGTTTGTGAACTAGGTAGGGCCAAAAGGCTAGCCTTGGGAGATGGGAGTGCATTGGCTTCTTCTGGGTCAGAGCTTCCAGGAAAAGGGTAGATAAGGAGTTCTACTTAATCCTCCTTTCATCAGATTTCTTCTGGAACATTGTGTTCCATGGCTACAATGGTTTAAGAAGGACATTGGTATGATGGAGTGCATTCATAATGAGAGGAGGGTTCTTGAGTCTATGACCTGAGAATCATTAGAGGATCTAGATATGGTTAACCTGAACAAAAGATGACTCAAGTGTCTTGTCTTCAAGTGTTTGAGGGTCTCTTACAGAGACTTGGCTTTTGTTTTTGATTTTGCTTTTTGTTTTTTGCACCAGAGAGCAGAGCCAGGAGTACTAAGTGAAAGAAGAAAACAACAGTTTGTATATGATATCAGGAAAAACTTTCCAACAGATATAACTGTCCCCAAAGTGTAATGGAGGTTCTCCTTCCTTGAAAATTTTCAAGCAGATGATGCTGGATGGCCATTAATTAGACATGCTATATAGGGATTCCTTTCTTCTATGGGTTTCACCAAATGGCAACCAAGATCCTTTCCAACCCCCCAATTCTATCATTCTGTGAAGACTACAAGACGGAAGGTCCAAGTGGCTTCTGAAATTGTTTCTTCTTGTATTGGGCTTGGTGATGAGATTTAGTTCATTAATACCTCTTTTATATTCTCTTCCAAGGAAGATTGGTTTGGTGAGTTATCCTCCCTTTTGACCAAGTTCTTTGCCAAAGAAAACTCTAAATAGATTTGACTTGAGTCAGACAAAATACAAAATAGCTGAAAACAACAATTTTTGTAAAAATAAGGATTAGAGAGATAAAGGAGAATCTGTATAGCTCTCTCTGATTCTAGATTCTACTTGAACAATTTTCTTTGGGGCATAACTTGGAGGGAAGGCAGGACATATCTGACTCTCATTGATGTCACAGAGTAGCTTATGAAACTATCAGTTGGTTGACTTACAATAAAACTGTTGTCTTAGCATTTGTAAGAAGAGAGACCACATCCTTCTTTACAAAGCAGTTGGTCAGGGGTTGGCAGTGCTGGTCCTCGATTGATTTGATACAAGAACTTCTCTCTGATCTGTAGGTTAATAACAACTTACATTGAAAGTTTACAAATTGCCTTCATCACAACAGCCTTTGAAGCACTGGGATATAGAAGCAAGTTGAAGGGTTATACCTCTAGGGATGGAAATGATCTCAGAGACCATCTAGTACAACCTCCTCCATATTTTACAGATGAGCAATCTGAGGGCCCAGGGAAATTCAGTATTTAAACCTGGTTCTTTGACTAGAGCCAGTAGTTTTGTTCATTTGACTATATAAAAGTATTTGACCTTATACTTAGTGTCTTTCTAACCTTGGGATGTCACTTTAGGCTTTTGTTTCCTTGCCTGTAAAAAAAAAAATGAGAAAATTGGACTAGATTCTCTTATCTCTCTTAATCCTAGGTAGATTAAGGAAGCATTGTAGTCTTCATTTTCCAGATGAGGATACCTGCCCAGAGTCAGAGCCCAGGTGACTCAACCCAGGTTAATATTAGGGCTTTCTGAGTTGAACAGTATATATTGCCTCCATGTTTTAATAGATAATTCTTCAACAACCATTCTTCTGTTAATGGCTCTCTCTCTGCACAAAGTCCTGTTCTGGCCATGGAGCACTTCAGATTTGAGGAATGTGATTTCTCACATTAAAAGATTAAAAAGTTTTTCTCATCACTGTCCTGATTTCATTATGGTAATATTTTTGTTTTTGAAGCCACTTTCTCATTTGGGGGCAGCATTATTTCCAGAACAACTAGTTGGTAAAGTGGATGAGAGTGCTGGGCCTAGATTCAGGAAGATCTGAGTTCAAATCTGTACTCAGACACTTACTGACTATGTTCTTGGATGAATCACTTAGCCCTATTTACTTTAGTTTACTCTTCTGTAAAATGACCTGGAGGAAGGAGTGACAAATCACTTTTGTATCATTGCTAAGACTATCCCAAATAGGATCATGAAGCATCAGACAGGACTTAAAAATGATTGAACAAATGTACTAAGCCTGTGCTAAGCATTTTACAAATACTATTTTCTTTGGTCTTTAAAATAAAACGTTCAATGTAGGCTCTATTATTATTTCCATTTTGTAGTTGGGAAAACTAAGACAAACAATTTAAATGATTTGCCCATAGCAAGTGAATATTTGAGGTTAGATTTGAACTCAGACCTTCCTGACTTCAAACCCAGATTTCTCTCCATTGAATCACCCAAATGTTTCTCTGAAAGCTGAGTTCAAATTCAGTTTTCCTCACTCTAAATCCCGTTCTTCTACTTTAAATGCCTCAAGGTTGTAAGCAAGTAAGATTTACTTTAGAGATAAGGATTTAGAGACTCAGAGAGAAATAGCTTGTCCAAATTCACACGGCTAATTAGCATGCTCTTATATTAGGGCTCTAGTATTTTTTTTTTTTTTGGTGCTCCTTTGCCCCAGACTTTCTCTTGTTACCTATATTTTGACCCTTTCACTGATTTAATAGCACTTCATAGGAAGAGGGGGAGCAAGATAACTGACTTAGGAGTTTAGAAGGTAGATCTTGCTTCATTATAAGGAACCATTAGAAAATATAATTTGTTGTTTTCAGTTTTTTTCACTTGTTTGACTCTTTGTGAAATTAGTTTTCATGGCAAAGATATTGGAGTGGTTTGCCATTTTCTTCTCTAGATCTTGCCTCATTAGAAGGAACTGTGAGAAAATTTAATTGCCTTCCTTAAAAGGCAGTGAGTTCCAGTGCAACAATCAGGCATAATTTTGGGGTATCTACAATGGAGAATATCATCTGTATCCAGAGAAAGAATTGCAGAGTTTGAACAAAGATTAAAGACTATTACCTTTAATTAAAAAAAAAAACAACCATTTTTGTTTTATGTAATTTTGATTTCTCTTATACTTTATTTTTCTTCTTTAAGGATTTGATTTCTCTCTCATCACATTCAACTTAGATCAATGTATACCATGGAAACAATATCAAGACTAACACTGCCTTCTGTGGGGGGTGGTGAGCAAGGCTCGGGGGAAATTGTAAAATTCAAAATAATCTTTCTTTTATAAACAAAAGAAAAAAGGTAGTACATTCTCTGGCACTGTAGGTATTTAAGTAGAGACTGGATGATCTACCTGTCAAAAACATTGCAGTAGGAGGAAGGTTGGTCAAAATTCTTTTGAAGACTAACAGTGCTTGGGATAGTATGCTTCTTTTTTTTTTTTTTTTTTAAGGTTTTTGCAAGGCAAACGGGATTAAGTGGTTTGCCCAAGGCCACACAGCTAGGTAATTATTAAGTGTCTGAGACCAGATTTGAACCCAGGTACTCCTGACTCCAGGGCCAGTGCTTTATCTACTACGCCTAGCCGCCCTGGATAGTATACTTCTAATTCTATGATTTTGCAACTCTTAGACCCAGTGACTCTTAAATATTTTTGGTTACATGAGTTTCACTTAATTGTTCTTTCCATAGCTCTTCTTTGGAATCAGTCACTTTTGTTTTTATTTAGCGATTCTTTCCATTTACATTTTGGTAGTTCTTGTATGTATTGTTTTTTGACTCTGTTTTCTTGACTCTGCATCATCTGTGTCGATCTTTCCATACTTTTCAGCATTTGTCATATTCATGATTTCATTTTCAAGGAAGAAAAAATATGAAATATTTATAATGTTTTATATATATAGCAATATTCCATTGCATTTATGCACTTTATAAAATAAAAAAAAAAAAATTCTGTAGTTGATGTGTATCTACCCTGTGTCCAATTCTTTTCTGTCACAAAAAAAATGCTGTTGTAAAGATTTCCATTCCAGTCCACACTTTCTTCTTATCAATGGCTTCCTTGGGGTATAAACCTGTTAATGCAACCTCTGGGTCAGAGAGAATATATTACTCCATTTTAAAGGAAAAAGCGGAGACTCAGAAAAAAGGAACTGATATTTCTATAGATCTCTGGTAGTAAATAACTGAGTTAGCAATCCAGTTTGGGTCTCCTGGCTAAGGGCAAATTTGTTTCCAAGGAGGTTTATCTCCCAACCCCTTTACTTTCTCCTCCTCAATGGAATAGAGACCAGGGAGAATAATTGATCTTAGTCCTTTCATTCAGCCAATGCCTTTTGTGAAAGTGATTAATGTTGAATCCATTGTTGTAAATGTGCTGGATGATAGAGGCCATAATGGTGCAGGAGGTTAATGTTGACTTTACCCCAGGTTCTGAATAAGTTTGATTCAGGCTTATCTTCAGTGTACTGACTTAAAATTCTATTTGTTTTGACAGGTTTTGTGTTTAGGAAGGGAGGTAGGTATAAGGACTAGATCTGCAATTTCACTGATAGGAGAAAATGCCAGTTGAGGAAACCCCCTCTATCAATATATTTTCTTTGTCATTTGTAGTTTTAAGAATTACCTTAAAGCACTGAGGGATTAAATTACTTGCCCAGGGTCACACAGGCCACTATGTGTCAGAGGATGGGTAAAAATACACATGAGAGTGTGCACTCAAATTAAGTCAGTGAGAAATTAGGAATTTTTTTGCAGGGATGCACTTCATAGTAGCCAACTTGGCTGAAAGTTACCTAATGGAAAACTAAACAATTCAATTCAACAGTTGTTTTAAGAACCTTCTCATACTAAGCACGGATTACAGTCCAATAAGAAACAGTACTCACCCTCAAGAAATTTACATTCTACTCTGGATTGGGGGAGCTGTACTTATGTACTATAAGGAAAAGCCAAGCTAAGCAAATAATTTCTTTTTTTGCAAGGCAAATGGAGTTAAGTGGCTTGCCCAAGGTCACACAGCTGGGTAATTGTTAAGTGTGTGAGACCGGATTTGAATCCAGGTACTCCTGACTCCAGGGTGGGTGCTTTATCCATTACGCCACCTAGCCGCCCCTAAGCAAATAATTTCAAGGGGAGAATACTATTAATTGGGCAGATAAGGGAAATTGAATGACTTAAAAAAATCTTTACAATTATCACCTATACTTTCCACTGCATTCTTTGTCCACTCTACCCTTTTAGTCATTTCTTATAATTAAGTTTTAAAAAAGAAGGAAAAAGAAACTATTATGAAATTTATGATGCCATATGTAGATACACATATATGTATATATACATGTGTGTGATTGTGTCTGTATCTATATCTGTCTATCTACCTAGAGCAAGGGTGAGGGACCTTTTTTCTGCCAGGGGCTTTTTGGATTTTTATAACATCATTCCAGGGTCATTCAAAATTATCAGGTTAAGGGGCGGCTAGGTGGCATAGTGGATAAAGCACCGGCCCTGGAGTCAGGAGTACCTGGGTTCAAATCCAGTCTCAGACACTTAAGAATTACCCAGCTGTGTGGCCTTGGGCAAGCCACTTAACCCTGTTTGCCTTGCAAAAAAAAAAAAAAAAAGATAAAAATTATCAGGTTAAAAATTAGACTGCTATATTTGATCAAACATTTAATTAATTCATCCCTAAAAAACTTCTAGATTTATTGAATTTTGAGTCCTGCCTGTGGTTGTCTTGGCAGTGCCAGACCAGTTGATTTCATGGATTGCATATTTCCCACCCTTGATCTATAATACTCCAGGTCCCTCAGTTCTGCAAAGGAGAGTTGGGATGTATTTTCTTATATTTCTTCTTGTCTGACCTCTGTTGGTTGTTATAGTTGGCAGTTGATGAGATTAACTGGCCCCTTGTTCATTGGCTCTGCTTTCAGTCCAGCATTCATAATCAACATCTGGGGAATAGCTCTTGTGGAGAGGAGGCCAGTTCATTCCCCTGATTGACAACCAAGCTGCCCCTCATAGGGCAAGCAAACCAGCTTAACTGAAACAGCAAAGCCCAGGAGGGAGGAGACAGGAGACTAGGCAAGTCAGACTATCATCACTACCTTGATCATCATGTCTCTCTTTGGACTCAGAGGGAGACAGCTTAGGGACCCTAAGACCAAGAGACTTGGGATTAAGTTGTGTCCTCCAAACCACTGATCTGCTTCCAACCCAAGTTCACAGTCATCCCTGAAAGGAGAAATTACACTAAAGTCCAGTGTTGTCATATGGGTCTATATCAGAAATGGACATGATTTTTATCAATGGACATGACACTGAAGAAGAGGCTATTACTATCAGTTGAGTACTATGAGACTTTTCCATTGTTTTAGTTGAAACCTTACATATGTGTTATTGTATGCATTAGAACATGAGCTCTTGACAGCAGAGATTGTCTTTTTTCTTTTTTGTATTCATTCTTTCTTGTGGCCAAGCTTGAATATTATAATCCTGCAACATTTAGTATTGTTTTATTGTTGTTCTTTCCATTTACACATTTACATTGTTGTGATCATTGGGTATGTTGCTGTCCTCAGTTTACTTATCTTACTATACATCACTTCTTTGAAGTCTTTCCATGCTTCCTTGTTTGTTCATTGCTTCTTAAAAATATAATATTCCATCATATTAATATATTACAACATAGCCATCTCCCAGTAACTAGACATCTACGTTATTTCTACATTTCTCTTTTTACTATTATAAACATGGGACCTTTTATTTTGTCATTTGGCCTCCTTAGAGTGTGTCTAATGTGATATTTACTGATTTATTGATTGAGTCAATTGAGGAATTTCTCACAGTGACACTGATTTGGGTGACTGACAAGACTGAAATTTCTTCTGTAGAATTTTTAATCTTTTTAAATCTTTTTAAAAAATTTTTTTAATCATTTTATGAGTGTAGGCCTATATTCTTAGTCTGAAGGCAGTGAAATGGACTAGATGCCTTGTTAATATGAACTTGGGCCCTTTTTTCCCATGTTACCTTTCTCCCTTTCCTCTTTCTAGCCTGCCAGTGTGCAAAGGTTTCCTTCTATCCTCCTGACATTTCCCTTACCCATTACATAAAACCCCAGGATTAATTTAATTACATACTCCTTTCCACTAGCTGTGTGACTGGCAGGAACATAATAGATCTGCCAGTCCTTAGAAAGAAGAGGTGAGGTTAGTGACAGTGGGGTCACCCAACCAAGAAGCTAGACATGTCCTGTTCCCCCCCCCCCCCCCCCCCCCCCCCCATCTCCAGCCTAGATATGCCCTCTTTAGCTTGGGGCCATTCTTCCTCTGTCAGGAGGGCTCTGTTCCTAATGAAATTCTGATAAGATAGCTTGGAACCCTGCAGTTCCTGGTGACTGTCACAGATCTTTTACTTCCCAGATGAAAATGTCATTTCTGGGACCTAGCAGGGATATAGAGAAAGAGAAGGAGGGAGCTAGCTTATCCGAGGCTCACAGACTGTCATGAGACTGGTTAAGCTGTATGAGAACCCTAATAAGCTAACAAGAATAGACTTTGGACCTTGCTCAGCTTAGTAAAGGCTCTGAACTAATATTTAAAAGATATCTGATGGCAAAAGTACCTACTTCTGCCCCAGTTTTTAAATATCTCTATCAATTCAGCAGCAAGGGACCTTCCTTCCCCAATCATCCTTGGTATGTGTTTAGCTGCCAAAGAAAATCTTCCTTTGCATACATCTGGACATATCTGCACCTACTTACTTTTCTATTTCTAAATTTATTTCTGTTTTATTAAATGTTATTCCTTTCTGCACAGATGTTGGTCCAGCCAAACAGACTTTTCTACTGCTCTTTGCACATGAGTATTGTTCCATCCAGCTTAGGGTCTTTGCACAGGCTTAAATACATACTTCTTTTTGTTACTTCCACTTCTTATAATTTCCAGTTTCCTTCAGCACTCAATTTAAATGCCAACTTCTTGGGAACCTTCAGGGTCTCAACTTTTTTTTTTTGTTGTTGTTGTGGATTCCCTTGGCAGATGAGTGAAACCTATGGATCCCTCCTCAGAAGACTATTTATTGTCTACATTCAAAATGGAAGTAAATGCTAAATTTTAGTTAGAGATTAATGAAAATAAAGATATATATTTTCCCCCCTGATCTCATAGTTTCTTTGAAATCTAACTAGTGACCTCTTTGGGGAATTCATGGACCCTTTTCTTCAAATCCTCAAGCTTCCCCCTGAAAATGTCCCCATATCTATTTTGCATATATTTAGGATATTTGAATCTTTGTTTGCCATAGCAAAATACAAATAAGCTCCTTGAGAGCATGAATGTCTCAGTTCGTCTTTGTATTCTGAGTGCCTGCCATAGTACCTTGGTACACAGAAGGGACTTAATAATTGTTTCTTGACTGGTACCATTTATCTGCTCAAAGATCTTCATGCTTCCTTTATGTCTAGTACCCATGGTCACTGTGATGTCAGTGCTAGGCACTCTGTGAAGGGCCTGGCATACAAGAAAGGCAAAAAACTCTACCCACCCTCAAGAAGTTTACATTCTAATGGTGAGAGACAACATATAAATAATTGGGTTCATATAAAATACATGTCATATAGATGGAAGGTAACTGGAGAGGAGTTATCCAGAGCTGGAGGGATCAAGAAAAGCCTCTAGCAGAAAGTGGGATTTGAGATAAATCAGAGACACTAAGAAGAGAAACTAAAGAGAGAAAGAGAGAACACAAACATTCTTGGTATTCCAAATAGTCATTGCAAAGGAAGGGAGTCAATCATCAGCAAACATTTATTCAACATATCCTATGTGACAGTCACTGTAGGGCAGGAATTTACTCTAGTAAGGAATAGCAAGTGAGTCAGTTTGGCTGCATTATGGAGTGCAGACAAGGGGATAGTCTAAGAAGACTAGGGAGAGGTAGGGGCCTAGTTGTAAAGGAATTCAAATAAGAAACTAAGTATTTGCATTGAACCTTAGAAATAATAGGGAGCTACTGCAGTTTACTGAGAAAGATGGTAATGTGGTCAGACCTGTGCATTAGGAAAAAAATCACCTTGGCAGATAAGTGGAAGAGAGGTTGGAGTAGAGAGAAACTTGAGACAGGAAGATGATGGAAGGCTATTTATTCTAAGAACAGTTATCCTTTCTATAGTGAGAAGATTTAGGGCTCTGAGATGTGGAAAATCCAAATAAAATATTTTGCCCCTCCCTTTGTACCAGAGGAAAAAAATTTTTCTCATGTCATGTAATCACTCCCTGATGTCATGGACCTCATATAGAATGAAGGACAACCAACAATGATACTGTAAAATTTGAGATAATATTATACAGTACAATACATGTATTTTATGTATTTCTGAGTTTGTAAAATTTTTCTGTGTCATCTGTGAGTTCCCCAAAACTCCCAAATTGTCATTTAATTTTTTATACTGATCCATGATAATATAGAAACTGAAATGAGGAAAGTTGAGATGGGAAAGGGTTAACTGTAGTCCCTTGCCAAAGGTGATAAGGGCTTGAAATAAGAGTGGTGGCCATGTGAGTAGGGATAAGAGAACTTGTAAAAGAGATTTTAGGAAAAGTATAAATGACATAGTTTGTTAATGGGTTGAATATGTGCAGAGACAAGGCCCAGCTGTGACTCTTTAGACCATCAGGAGCCACAGCAGGAGAGGACCAATTCAGCCTGAGTGCCAACAAAAGAGTTGTCTATGTAGGAGGGCTTGAGAACAATGTGATCTCTAGCATCCCCTTTGGGTCTGTCCAGAGAATACAGAAAGAAACCAAATCCTGGTTGGGAATTTTACAAGAAGAAAGCAGACCAGCTGAGACTAGAACCTATAGTAGAACTACCAAACATGGAGGTAGAGAGTGGCACCTAATACCATGTTCTCATTCAGTTTGGCAGCAGCATTGGCATCCAGAGCATAGAAAGGACACTACCAAACAGGCTTTATCCACCCTACCCAAGAGGGTTGGAGCAGACAGTTCCAGTCTAATAGCCAAGGCTGAAGATATAACCAATAGAAGAAAACACTAAACCACAATGAAGAAAACTTTGGGTTAAGAAAAGCTCAAGAAATAAAACCAAAAAGAAGATAGTATAGATTTTTCTGCCAGACCCTGGACACACAACTATAAGTCCTCAGAGAACACAATGACATGACTTAAGCACTCTTAAGAGTCGTTGGAAGAAAGGAAGCAAGGAGATAAAGAAATGAAATTACATATTTCTGTGGGAGAAAAAAAAGTTTGAGAACTTATCTATTTGTCAGCTTCTCATGACACTTTTATAAAAACTGTAAATCTAATAAACAAAGGAAGAAAAATGGAAATTTTAAGTTTGTTTTTTTATGACATTAAAATCAATGCAGAGCACTTGAAGAGGAATCAAATTTAAATGGAGACTAATTTAATTCTAAAGACTTGGGGAATCAAAGAACAAATCATAGAAATTGTAGATAATTACATTAAAAAAAATGACAGCATAGAGACAGCATGCCAAAATTTTTGAGATGAAAGTAAAGTAGTACTTAAGGGAAAATAAATACCTCTAAAAATCCTCGACAATAAAAGAAAAAAGGAAAAATCAGTAAATTGGGAACAACACTAAAAGAATTAGAATAACAACAAATCAAAATATCCAGCCCAAATATTAAAAACAAATTCTTTTAAAAAACCAGATAATAATAGAAAAAGTGTGATAAATAATCCCATTAATTTGATATGAGCTGCTTTTTTCAAAAACAAGTAAAATGTAAACTGTTAATCTGATTAGAGAGAGGAAAACCAAATTCCTAGTTCTAAGAAAGGAAGGGAAAAACTTATAATAAATGAAGAGAATATAAAGGAAATTATTAAAAGTGACTTGGCCCAATATTGTCAACAAGACTGTTAGCCTAAAAGATTTTTATAATAGAACAAAAAATTATAAGAGACTATCTCATGGTTTGGGTGCAGTAGCCTTTACAGGGTTTTGCTTTATTAATTAAGGGACTCATGAGGTTCAGGATCATTTGAGAAAAATATGCTGACTTAGAAACATAATTACCTAGATTTTTAGAGGAGGTAGAACCATACTTATATTTCCAACTGTTAAGCAAATTATACTATTTGTCCTCTAATTTTTTGTAGCATTTCATGACTTCAGAGATCATTAGTCTGTCCCCTAAAATGAAACAAAAGTCCTGTCTACCAATATTCCTGAAAAATGATTATCTAATCCATGTGTGCTCTCAGGTGATATTTCCTCTATGCAATCTATTTCTACTTTGGGTCGTCTGATTGTCATAAAAGTTTTCATTTTTGTTTTTATTATCAAGTTGATGCCTACCATCATCCATGAATCCTATTGCTTGGTAGTGCTAAATACAATAGATCCTGTTTCCCACATGTTAAACATCTACTTGAAGAACAATCATCAGTGTTTTCTTCTGATTTCTTTTTTTCTCTAAAGTCTCCTAACTTTGTCTCCAAATGTGCCACTATACTCGTTATCTTGTACCAAATGTACTTATTAATAGTGTCTAGTATAGGGTGTCCAGAACTGAATAAACTACTCCAGATGTAAATGACCAGGGCTGATGATAGACTCTCATTTTGATCATTATGTTTCTATGATTAGATTTTTTTTTTGAATGCTAGATTTTATTTGTATCTAGCTTGGTTGGTTCTTGTCCTTCATTATCAAAGAAGACCAAAATGCTATCACTATGTTTGAGACAAATTACAGTGTGTCTGATTGTGGTTGATCAGACCACTACAAGTTTGGAATGCTCTACCACTGGTTGGACACAAAATAGTCCATGTGAACACCTGGGGTTGGTATTCTGTCATGTTTCCTTTGAGTTGCTTCAATCCTGCCTTCCTCATAGAGTGCAGCCCCCTCACTGATAAGGGCATGCCATGCTGGGTGATCCTATGTCAGTGTCTCCCATGCTATACAGCCAATTCTAAAGTTCTTCAATGAGATCTTCAGGGTGTCTCGGTATCACTTCTTCTGACCCCCTTGTGAGCACTTGCCCTGTGTGAGTTCTCCGCAAAAATAGTCTTTTTTGACAAATAGACGTCTGGCATTCTAACAACATGACCAGCCTATTGTAGCTGCTCTCTCTGTATAATGTTGGAATTCGAAGCAGTTTAGCTTGAGAAAGGACCTCAGCTGGCTATCTTCTTCTAATGGGGGAGCTTTGGAGTCTTCCTAAGATAATTTAAATGGAAACAATTCAGGTCCTGGCATGGTGCTATAGACTGTCCAGGTTTCACAGGCATACACCAATGAGATCAGCACAATGTCTCTTTAGACCTTCAGTTTGGTAGTCAGTCTAATCCTTCTTCTCTCTCATACTTTCTTTCAGAGCCTCCCAAATATTGTGGTAGCTCTGGCAATGTGTGTGCCAACCTCATTGTCAATATGTACCTCCAAATGAATCATAGAACCCTGGAAAGACAGAGTTGGGAAGAACTTTAGATATCATCTAAATTAGCCTCTTCACTGAACATATAAGGAAATTAAAACCCAAATTGGAGGGGGGGCTCTTTTTCCTAATCTCATAGCCTTATGAGGTGCTGGTCCTAAGGTTTAATTTTTGTTATTGTTTTGTTTAGTCATCTCTGACTCTTGTGACTTCCATTTTTTTTGGGGGGGGGGCAAAGATGATGGAGTAAAGGTTGGCCATGTCCTTTTCCAACTCATTTTATAGATGAGAAAACTGAGGCAAACAGGGCTAAGTGACTTGTCCAGGGTCATACAGCTAGTATGTATATCTGAGGCTGGATTTGAACTCACAAAGAATGGTCTTCCTGACTCTAGGTATGGCAGTTTTATCCATTGCACTACTTAGTTCATTTATGAAGCGCCAACCATGTGCCATGATCCATGCTAAGTGATTTACAAATATTTGTCTCTTTTGAGACTCACAACATACTTGAAACAAAGGTGTTTTTATTATTTACATCTTATAGATGGGGGAACTGAGGCAGATAGTGGTTAAGCAACTTTCCCAGGGTCACATAGCTGGGAAGTATCTGAGGCAGGATTTGACCTCAGACCATCCTGACTTCAGGTCCAGAGCTCTATCTACTGTGTCACCCAGCTGCCCATACAAAGAAAAGGTTCTCAAATGCATTGGCAGCCAGGATAACAGTTACAGACTCTGACACTTATTAATGAGGTAAATGATAAGTGTAGCCTCCTTTTGTGGTCTTCTTTCTCCTAAGTAATGTTATTAGTACTACTTAAAAGAATTGTATTCTTATTGATAACTTTTGCTTTTATTTAATCTTCATTTATGAATATATCTCTCCCCTCTTGCCCACTATGAAAGCCATCCTTTGTGACAAAGAATAAAATAAAAGAGAAAAGCATTTCAATAGAATTAACCAACACATTGGCCATTTCTCATGTTATATTCTATTATTCTACTAATTCTGCTTTCAATTTTGTCTGGCACTTAGCTCAGTAACCCAGAACATAGTAGGCTTTTAAGAAGGCTTATTGATTAAGTAATTGATTAATTATTAACTATTAGTGATTATTATTAATATTGACTATGCAGATCATTATTGACTATATGATTCAATCTACATAAGTTCACTCTACATTTGTCCACTGCCATGTGTTACCTGAAATCTTGATCCCTTTGACATCCTTAAACAAAAGCTAAAATCTTTGAGTCATTATTTTAAATGGGCTCCCAGTTTTCTTTTTGAAGGCATTTGTTCAGCTACCTGAGACCTAGGTCCTTCTGGTCACAAACCTGAGAACTGACCATAAACCTGTCAGAAACCTCATATTTATAATATGTATCTGATTTCAAAGGGAACTGGAGGAAAGAAGACACTGGTTGGAAGGTTAGAAGCACAGAGGGAATTTAACTGTTAAACAGTCTGTTTAAGCAATCTTTATGAAAGACTGAACCCATGTAGCCTTTCCTTGTGGGCCATAGAAGGGAACTGACAATTTAGAAAAACTAAATGAGTTAGTGCTATCAGTACCTTTTCTAGAAGAACAGGCTATCCAAATGGTCATCCTGCTTTCCCAGGACTTTTGTTTCAATTATTAGGCTCATGTTTCAATTAGATGAGGCATCTATGTGTCTTATAGCAACAATAGAAAAAAAGAAATTCTGATCTCAGCTTTTAAGGGGATCCACTTATCCACTTATTCTTTTCTAAGAGAGAGAGAGGAGAGAGAGAGAGAGAGAGAGAGAGAGAGAGAGAGAGAGAGAGAGAGAGAGAGAGAGAGAGAGAGAGAACTTTAGCTGACAAATTCTCCTTGTCCTCATGGAGTTTTCAGTCTGCTAGGGCTATAAACTACATTTTAAACTATCTATATTGTTGAAAAGATAAACAAATGAAGAGAAGTAACAGAAATCAAGACTTGCTAGTGGAGGTAGTATGAGTTGAATCTTGAAGGACTTGAAGGACCCAGGTTGTTCTGGGATAAAAATACTTGAAGCATAAGGAGCAGCATGACCAAGGACCCAGAGACTGTATATGACAGGCAAACTTAGAAGGTACCCTATTGTACTTGATTAGAAACAGGTTGAAATCAAGTTCTTAAGATTTGGTTATGCTAGACTGTGGCAGACATTGAAGGCCAACAATTTTTTTTTGAAGGGTTTGAGCAGATTTATAAACAAGGAATATTAGTTTAGCATTTGGTGTAGAAAGAGGTATAGAAAGGAAGAAAAGAAGAGGTTATTGAAATAGTCAAAACTAGTAGGTGATAAAGGTCTTTATCAGAATGGAGAATAGAGGAGGAAATAGATTCAAGAAATGAAAAGTAAATAGGAATTCAGGGACTAATTGAGGTGGAGGGCAGCTAGAAGACACAGTGGATACAGCACTGAACCTAAGATCAAGAAGACCCCAGACACCTACTAGGAGTGTGACCCTGAGGCAAGTCACTGTTTGCCTCAGTATCCTCATCTGGGCTGCAGAAGAAAATGGTAAACCAATCTGTTATCTTTCCTAAATGACCAAATGAGATCATGAAGAATCAAAAACGATTGAACAACAAAAAACTGAGAGGCATCAATGATCTAGCTTCTTGTCATTGGATAAGTCATTTTCATTTCTGGGCTCTAAGACTCTTGAGTTGCAGAAGTGGTGCTGACCTCGATTGGTAGATGGAATTTTCTCACCTAGAATTTTCCTGTGACAATAAAGGGAAGAGAAAGAAAGTAAGTTACATCAAGGGTCACACAATAGTAAGCACCAAAGTCTTTGAGACTCCAGGCCCAGTCCACTAATCACTGCAAACCCTGGCTGCCTCATAGATCTAGTCCAAATTCTATGAGAGATAAAAAAGAAGAGTAAATGATTTCTCCCACTTTGAGAAGAGGGGAGAGTGAGTGAGTGAATGATGGGTGGTCTTGACAAAAAAAGAGTACAGAAGAATGGTTAGAAGCAGAATGCTTTCTCAAACTTAAACTAGTAGTACACTTTACTCCATGATCTCTGTATTCTCTTTACTGACCATTCCAGAATCTAATTTCCATCTTAATTCTTCAAAAACAAATTAGGGATCATTATTTTCATTTTATGGATAAGGAAACTGAGGCCCACTGAGATAATTGTGAATTAATGACAACTAATTTATTCATAAGTATTGTCTCCTTTCTTCCAAGCATGGTGCTATTTATTGGGGAATAAAAATACAAAGGTGAGACAATCCCTACCCTAAAAAACTAAAAAAAAACCAAACCTCACATAAAACGGACAACATTTTCCTAGGGAATATGACATGCTAAAAGTTGAATTCATAAATGATATTCAGTGGTATTAGTTAATGTTTAACAGCCACCACTAAAAAATGCTCCCAGGACACACTTTTAAGTTTGATATGCATTAATAATATTTTCTCCATCACTTAAGTCTAGATAGTCAACAAAACAATTACACTGAAAATTTAATGATCATCTTTTGTGAGCAGGCTCTAATGTACAAATATAAAATACACAGTAATGGACCTAGTGTGTTAACAAGTGGGAGAGGGGTAAGTGGAAGGGAAAGGGAAAGGTCATTTAAAGAAAATGAGTAGAATTCTGTTGAGAGCTAGAGAATGAATAGAACTATGGGGCCTGGAGTTAGTACAGTCTCCATTTTTAAGGGCTTTGGGGTTGCTGAGACCTGGAATACCTGGAAAAGTTATGCTTTCTAGGGGTTATACTTAAATGCATCTAACCCATTTGAGTCTGAGAAAGGAAAATCTTTCTGTTGCACATTCCTCCAGGGTGAGGCCAGAGAAATACGGTAACAGGCAAGAGAGAGGTCTGTTTATTTAATTCCCCAACTGTGCCTAAGAGTAGACTTGTGAATCATGCACACTCCTCCCATCTAGTTGTATGGAGTGTGGTGGGGTTGCCCTGGGCTGGGATGGATAGGGAGGTTAAGTAAGTCTTTGGAAAGGCACCTCACCCAGCTTAGGGAAAAAAAAGTAAAAAACTGATAACATGCAGGTCAGAAAAGCAAAAAAGAACTATTCTGAGAATGTGGTTCCTGATAAGGGAAAAACCAGCAGAGATTTGTCAGCTGTTTGTGTGAAGTTACAGATTCTCAGTCATTCACATTGGGACACTTAGTTGCTAGGCTACCAGTTTGGCCCATTTCTTTCCTTTCCATCTTCTTCCCCTCCTCAGTCCCATTTCCCTCCTCCACTCTCCATCACTCACACAGGACCACATAAAACCATGCACAGTCATAGAGCTCAGGGGCCAGTCATTTTAGGATCAAGCCCCTCATTTTACAGATGAAGAAACTAAAGCTAAGAAGAAGGAATTGCCTATGGTGTACAATGCATTAGGTTCATCCTAAAGACTCACACCCAACTTTTTTTTTTATAGGGTTTTTTTTTTGGTAAGGCAAATGGGGTTAAGTGGCTTGCCCAAGGCCACACAGCTAGGTGATTATTAATTGTCTGAGACTGGATTTGAACCCAGGTACTCCTGAGTCTAAGGCCAGTGCTTTATCCACTACGCCATCTAGCCACCCCCACACCTAACTCTTAATTCCTTTTCTTGGACTCTTTTACTCTACTGTCTCCTTTAAAAAAAAAAAGAACAGAAATAGGTGCTTTGTGTGTTCTATATATTTACTTTGTTTTAGATAGGGAAGATATAAATTTGAAGTCAGTAAACACTAGATTTGCAGTCAGAAGACTTGGAGTTGATTCTTGAACCTGCCATTTGCTGCTTCTGTAGCCTGCAGGATCCTAAACAGCTTTAAATTAAAGATCCATGTCCTTAAATAGCTTTACCTTTCTGCATTTCAGTTTCCTCCTCTGAAAGATTCAGGGATTGGAAGAGATGATATCTGGGATAACTTCTAACTCTAAAATGTTTTGATCTTCCCTAGACTTGGGCAAGTCTCTTTCCTCTTCTGAGCTTCATCTATAAAAGGAGGGGGCACTTTGTCTCCTTTCTTTCCAAAGGTTTCCTTGAAAAGTATCATAGTGTAGTCTACCAGACTAGGAACTCAACAGAACTGTGTTCAGATTCCATCTCTTGACATTTATTGGTTGAGTGACCATGGAAAAGTCAATTAATCTCTCTCAGTATTTTTCCTTTTCTCTAAAATTGGACTCTTTATTCTTTCTTTATATGCCCCTTAGCTCTTCTGGTAGGAATGAGCAGAATAGAAATTTGAATTGTTTCTCATTTATTCAGTGCATGGACTTTTGGTTTATGTTAGTTGTGCAAGAAAGGTATCCTTTTTTGTTTTTTTTAATTTTCTGGAATCTTCCAGTTTTTTAAGGGAATGATCCAGAGTCAAGTATTAATGGATTAAGCATAATAATTCTTTTTTTCTTTTTTTTCAATTTTTATTAAAGATATTATTTGAGTTTTACAGTTTTTCCCCAATCTTGCTTCCCTTCCCCCACCCCCACCCCACAGATAGCACTCCGTCAGTCTTTACTTTGTTTCTATGTTGTACCTCAATCCAAATTGGGTGTGATGAGAGAGAAATCATATCCTTAAAGAGAACAGAATTCTCAGAGGTAACCAGATCAAACCATAAGACATCTGGTTTTTTTTTTTTTTCCGAATTAAAGGGAATAGTCCTTGTACTTTGTTCAAACTCCACAGCTCCTTATCTATACAGATGGTACTCTCCTTTGCAGACAGCCAAAAATTGTTCCCAATTGTTGCACTGATGGAATGAGCAAGTCCTTCAAGGTTGAACATCACTCCCATGTTGCTGTTAGGGTGTACAGTGTTTTTTTGGTTCTGCTCATCTCACTCAGCATCAGTTCATGCAAATCCCTCCTGGTTTCTAATAGAACAATAGTGTTCCATGACATACATATACCACAGTTTGCTAAACCATTCCCCAATTGAAGGACATTTACTGGATTTCCAATTCTTTGCCACCACAAACAGGGCTGCTATAAATATTTTTGTACAAGTAATATTTTTACCCTTTTTCCTCATCTCTTCAGGGTATAGACCCAGTAGTGGTATTGCTGGGTCCAAGGGTATGCACATTTTTGTTGACCTTTGGGCATAGTTCAAGGATAATAATTCTTAAGGGAGCAAGCATAATAATTTGGCCTTTCTTTCTAGTATACCTGGTAAAGGAATATGATAGGAGAAGAGAGTTGGGAACTAATTATCTGAAGTTCACCTGCTTCAGGAAGAGACACTTCCCTTTTTACTCACTCTTCCTTCTCCTTCTCTATTCCTCTCCTTCTTCCCCACTCCTTTTTATCCTCATCCTTATTACAGAGGTCAGATGACAGAGCTCTAACGTTACATGTGTCTGTGATGGTCCTTCAAGTTCTGAATATTTTCTTTCTGTTATCCCCCCCCCCCCTGCCCTGTTCCCTTGTTTTGTTGCCTTCTAACCTAATTAATCTTTCTTCTCCCTTTTCTTATATTTAAGTTTCATTTCTCTCTTTCTCTTCCTTCTCCTGTCTTCCTCTCTTACCCCTCCTTGAAAGACATTCCCAAGATTCTTTTTCCCTTACTCCCCCAACATTTTTGCCTCCTGGCATTTCCCAATATTATGTTACATAGCAGTTTTTTGTCCTTACACCTTCATCTGAAACCTGGTTTATCAGGTCTGAATTGGAGAGATAGGTCTGAATTGAAGAGATAGAAAAAAGCAATGGGTTGAGATTTGGAAAGTGAAAATTTAGTTGGCTATTAGGATTTTATTGCAAAAAGAACTCGAAGTCTTCAAAATATCTTGTCTGTCTGATAGGAATGGATTTAATTTTCCTTTGTGTAAAGTTTCTTTTTTTAGCCTTGAATCATAAATCAGAGAATCAATGATTCATAGAAAGTCAGTCTGGAGGGTGCCTTAGAATTTTAGAACATAGAATGCCAGAGCTAAGAGAGAGGTCATAGAATCATAGGATATACAATAACAGAGCTGGAGGGAACATTAGAATCACAAGTCATAGAATGCCATAGGTAGGAGAGTTATGAATGTCAGAGAATATTAGAGGTTTGGGGGGGGTGAGGGGAATGAGGTGGTTAGAATTATGCAATACCAGAGCTAGATTAGATTTTTTAGAGACATAGCCTTAGACTCATATGTCAGAGTTTAAAAAGTTTTCAGAGATCATTTATCGTGTCTTACCTTTCAGAAACTGAGGTAAAAAAAATTGAAATGATTTGTCACAAATCACATAACTATGAACTGATAGAGCCAGGACTAGAATTCATATCTCCTGGATCTCAGTCCAGGTGTCTTTTTTAAGGTGCCATAGGCTTTTTTAACTTTGGGGATTCTGGGAGGCTTAACTTAGAGGGAGGTGCAGAATGCCTCAGCCAGGGTTTCTGTAGCAATATCGACACTTGCAACCAAGTTTCCTTTGTAAAATAAATTAGACAGTAAAAGCAATATTCTCTTTATTTTGAAAACTTTAAAAAATATCTTTTCATTGAATTAGAATATGCCTGCAAGGTGGGAAGGCCAAATAATCCTCATTTGACAAATGGTTATATGAATACCTAGATAGGGGAACCAACAACACAGTCATAAGCCTAAGATTCTTCAGAGCTAGAACCAGCTCTCTCAGTTCTTGCACTCATATCTTAGTCATAACGTGGAAATTCTTTGTGAATGAACAGTAGTTGATTTGGCTATAACATGCTTTTTCTCCTTTTTTTTTTTTTTTTTTTTTGTCTTTCAAGACTCCTCTTGCAATTACATCAGACAGTTGGAAACAAAGGTGAAACTGCTGGAGGATGACAACAAGCTTCTCTCTCAGGTATGACTGCAGCTGTCAATCAGTTCATGCTGTGCATGCATTTTTTTTTTTTTTTTAGGTTTTTACAAGGCAAACAGGGTTAAGTGGCTTGCCCAAGGCCACACAGCTAGGTAATTATTAAGTGTCTGAGACCGGATTTGAACCCAAGGTACTCCTGACTCCAGGGCCGGTGCTTTATCCACTGCGCCACCTAGCTGCCCCCTGTGCATGCATGTTGATGTATGTTTGCCTGCCTGCCTTCCTTCCTTCCTTCCTTCCTTCCTTCCTTCCTTCCTTCCTTCCTTCCTCCCTCCCTCCCTCCCTCCATCTCACCTTTTCTCCATCATTCTGATAAATTACTTGTAGTCATGATCACAACCCTTGCTTGGAGGTGAAAGAGAAAGGCAACATCTATTTCTCCAGTGCTGCTGTAAACTTTTCTTTTTTCTTTTTTAAATTTATTTTTTGCTTTATACTTTTTGAAGAAGAAATCTGATTTAATATTCACAAGAATGAGGCATGGAAGGCATGTGTAGTGAAAATGAAACTGAGTCTGAGAGAGGTGATGCAACTTGTCCAACCAAGGTCAATCAATAAATCAGGAAACATTTGTTAAATACTACTGTGTCTACTGTGTGAGCACACTGTGCTAAGGGCTGGGGGTTCAAAGAAGGGTCTCCCAGTGTGTTAGGTAGCAAAATTGAACAAGTCCTAATCCTCAGACATTTTTTCTAGTATCATGGTGGAGGAGCAGGACATGTGAAGAGAAATCTTGAAAAAGTGGCATATTTAGAGTCAAAGCATTTAAATTAATTGTTCAGTTTTAAGTTGGATCCAGATTTTTGCCTTTAAGTTCTCTTTGTCTTTCTTTTGCCTTATCTGTCTGTCTGTCTGTCTGTCTTATCTGTCTTTTTGCTTTTTTCCTTCTCTTTGAGATCTCTCAGTTCAATTTTCTTGCTCTGTTGTTCTGAGATTTTTGATTCTCACTCCTAAATCCTCTCTGGACCTTGCTCCTAATTTTCCAGACCTCTTTCTCCACCATGACTCCTTACCTGAAAGGTCACTCTGTCCTTGGGCATTCTTCCTCTGGGTTAATTCCCCCTGGAACCTCCATTTTATAGAAAAATGTCTAGAGCAATCTATTCCTTTCTTTCTGGGCTCCACTGCTGACTTGATGGACTTCTTTCCCCACCATGCACTATCTTCCCCAGACCCTCAGATTCTACCTTTAGCTTCCTTGTCCCCATTAGAAGGTAAGCTCTTTGAGGGTAAGGACTATTCTTTTTTTTGCTTGTAATTAAAATGACAAAGTAAAGGGTGCAGAAGGTGTGAAGCAAGGGGCGGCTAGGTGGCACAGTGGATAGAGCATCGGCCTGGAGTCAGGAGTACCTGAGTTCAAATGTGGCCTCAGACACTTAATAATTACCTAGCTGTGTGGCCGTGGGCAAGTCATTTAACCCCACTGCCTAGCAAAACTAAAAAAAAAAGGTGTGATGCAGAGCAAGGTCTGCATCAAGGTAAATTGTTTTAGTCAGGGAAGGTTTCATGGAAGAAACATTCAATTCAGGCAATTTCCCAAGCATCTGTGTGCAAATAATCTTGTGCTTGGTACTGAGGTTATAAAGATGACAAATGATCTGGGCTTCCTCATGGAGTTTTCTGTTCAATAATAAGGATACATCCTACACAGAGACAACTGTGATACAAAGTAGAACAAAGGACATCCAGAGAAGGTATTCTAAGAAAATGGGAGGAGGGAGAGACTATTTTCACCAGTGTGATTCAGAGAAGTCATTATAGAGGAGATGCCACCTGAGCTTTGAAGGATAAGAAAGAGTGGCTGGGCCTGAGAATTAGTGTGGTGGTCATTTCAGTTCCAGGCAGCTCTAACAGGTGGAAGAAGAAGGATCTTTTTGTGGGATATGGGGAAATTAACCTGTTTGGAGTGCCAGGTTAGAGTTGGAAAGTATTGATTGCAGAGAATAACATAGATTGGAGAAATGAGGCATTGGATGATGTAGACAGGCTTCAGGCATAGAGTGAAAAAATGAATTCATACATTTATTAGGGACGTCCTGGATGCAAAAGCATGTATTAAACTTTCTGGATTTTAGAGATGAAGACTATTCACATAGAGTGTGGCTTCTATAAAGGTGTCGATAAGATGTACCCATGGAAGTCATCAAAAGGTATATTTCAAATGGAATGAACTTCTTGAAGAAATGAGTTCTTTCTCTTTGGAGTTTTTCAGGTGATGATCTTATGTTGAGGGTGTTAAGGCCTAGGTGGTATCTGGTATCATTTGAGAGCTCCAGAAAAAAGGAACTTATTTTAGACTGGGCTTCTCCCAAGAGCTTTTCTGGAGAAAGTGGAATATGAACTAGGATGAAGAAATAGATGAATAAATACTATTCATTCTTCTTCTATTAACTTGAGATGTAAATAATGTAAATATAGAATGCTGATATTATATACTAATATACATACATAATGTAAAATATATACACACATACATAATGTAAGTATTCTGTTACTTAAAGATGAGGCATTTGAGGCTCAGACAGGATAAGCTACTCCACTCACATTTATAAACTTCGAATGGGTAGAGCCGCTGTAATCCACTGGAGTTAGAGAACCTGATTTCAAATTCTATCTCAGTCACTTCCTGTGTAACCTTGGGGCAAATTACTGAACATCTCTAGACCTCAGTTTCTTTATCTGTAAAATGAACAGATTGAATTAGATGAGCTATGAAACCCTTTGACTCTAGAGCTTTGATCCTAGGGACCCAGATTTTGGGAATCCTATCTCAAGACCTTCCTGCTTCCTGCCTCTAAGAGTCCTGAATGTTGTTGTTCAATGATTGTTTTTTAAATTGTATATAAAAACATTTTTGTTTTTGAGTTCCAAATTCTCTCCTCCTTCATTGAGAAGGCAAGCATTTTGTTATAGATTATACATGTGCAGTTATGAAAATATTTCCATATTAGCCATTTTACAAAAGAGAACACAGACTAAAAAAAAAAAAAGAAAAAATGTTAAAAAAAAGTATATTTTGATTGTTCTTTCTCTGGAGATGGATAGCATTTTTCATCATGTCCTTGGAAATTGTCTTGGATCATTGTATTGCTGAGAATAGTTAGTAATTCCCAGTTAAGCATTGTGCAATATTGCTGTTACTGTGTACGATGGTGTCCTGTCTCTGCTCACTTCACTTTGCATCAGTTCACATAATTTGATGGAAATGCTTTTTAAAGCTTAAAGTGCTAGGTATATGAGTTGTTAATCAGTAAACATTAAGCACCTTCTATGTTCTTAGGCTGGAGACACAAAAAGAAGTCAGTGATAGTCCCTTTCCTTAGGGAGTTTATGTTTATAATCTAATGAAGGAGAGAACATGCCAACAAATATAAAGGGAATAATGGAATAAATAATAATAAATTAACAAAGAGAGAGGACACAGGGAGTAAGAGGGGTTGAGGAAGTCTTAGTTGAAATTTAAAAGATGTCAGGGTCTTAGAGAACTTACAATCTAAGGGAACAGAGACTATGCAAACAAATATATACAAAAGAAGATATATCCAGGATAAATAGGAAATACAGAGAAGGCCGGAGAATTAAGAAGGGTGGGAAAGGCCCACTGTAGAAGGTGGGATTTTAGTTGGGACTTAAAGGAAGCCAGGGAGGTCAGTAGTCATTGTGGAAGAGGGAAAACATTCCAGGCATGGGGGGACAGCCAGAGGGAATGCCCTAGAACCTAGTCAATGTAGTATTTTGTTTATTGATGTACTGGAATGATTCTGGAAAAAGCAGAGGCAAGTCAAGGAGAGAGCTTAATTCAACTTAGGTGGAGGTACTAGAGTGAGCTGGATAACATCTCAAATTTCTTAAGTCTAACAAAGTAATTACTGGTTTTGTATTGATTTGCTGTGTACACAGATGGTATCTGATATCACCATTTTTCTTAGAGTAGCCTTTTTTTTTTTTTTTTAGGTTTTTGCAAGGCAAAGTGGGGTTAAGTGGCTTGCCCAAGGCAACACAGCTAGGTAATGAAGTGTCTGAGACCCGATTTGAACCCAGGTACTCCTGACTCCAAGGCTGGTGCTTTATCCACTGTGCCACCTAGCCGCCCCAGAGTAGCCTTTCTTAATCTTGCCTTTGCCCCTGTTGAATCCAACCTCATATTTTTGTGTTAGTGTCATTTTCCTTATTAGATTGAAAACCCATTCAGGAAAGGAAGAATTTTTTTTTTTTTTAAGGTTTTTGCAAGGCAATGGTGTTAAGTGGCTTGCCTAAGGCCACACAGCTAGGTAATTATTAAGTGTCTGAGGCCTGATTTGAAATCAGGGCCTGACTCCAGGGCCAGTGCTCTATCCACTGCACCACCCAGCCTTCCCAGGAAGAACTTTTCCCCTTGTGCTGAACGTAACCTTTTTAAAATTTTTAATTTATTTATTCTTATTTTGTGTAAATGTTTTTTATACATTACTAAAATATTCTTGTTTAACAATATTGAGTTCCTCCCCCCAAAAAATATAGACCCGCATGAGTGATAAAGGACAGAGAGAAAAAGTTAAAATAATAATAACAACAGCATTAATATTAATAAACAACAACAACAACAACAATAATAATGATGATAATAGGTGTGGCCAAGTGGTGCAGTGGATGGAGCACTGGCCCTGGAGCCAGGAGCACCCGAGCCCAAATCCAGCCCCAGATACCCAACAATCACCCAGCTGTGTGACCCTGGGCAAGCCACCCCAACCCCATTGCCCTGCAAAAACCAAATAAACAAATAAACAAATAAAAGACCCCAAATAAAATAGTAATAATAATAATAATAACAACAATAATAATAGTGATAATAATAATAATAATAAGCAGCTGGGTGGTGGGCAGAGCACTGGCCCTGGAGCCAGGAGCACCTGGGTCTAAATCTGGCCTCAGAAACCCAACAATCATTCAGCTGTGTGGCCCCAGGCAAGTCACCCAGCCCCATTTGCCCTGCAAACCCCCCAAATAATAATAATAATAATAATAATAATAATAATAATAATGATGATGATGATGATGAATGTGCTTCAGTCTGTGTTCCAATACCTCCAGCTCTGTCGGGGGTGGATCACATTCTTTATGATAAGTCCATCACAAAAGCCACTTCCATATTTTTCCACCATTGTCATTGCTGATCACAACTCCCTCCATTCATACTCCCCCACTACCATATACTATATTTTCTCTCTCCTTTCACTCTCTCCCTCTTCTTAAATATGCTGTAGGGTAGCTGAATGACACAGCAGACAGATCCCTGGCCATGGGGCCAGAAGGCCCCAAGCCCACATACCACCCCTTAGGCCCAGTATCCACCTGGCCCTGTCATCCAGGACAGGCCATCCAATCCCAGCCCCTTGCAAGAAGTAAAAAAGAAAATATGTTATATCTGACCACTCTCCTCCCATGGTCCATCTCTCCTCCATCACTCACACCCCCCCCCCACCTTCCCCCTGTCCTACTTCTCACCTTCTTACTCTATATGTCTATACCCCATTGAGTAAATATGCTGTTTCCTCTCTTAGCTACCTCTGATGAGAGCAAAGTTTCTCTCATTCCCCCTTGCCTTCCCCCTTTCACATCATTGCAATAGCTCATTGTAATAAAAAAATCTTATTATATGAAACATCTTAGCCTATATGAAACATCTTAGCCTATTCCACCTCAACTTTCTCTTACTCCCATTACATTTCCCTTTTAGCCATTGACTCCATTTTTACACTATATTATATCTTCAAATTCAGCTCTCTCCTGTGCTTCACCTATAAAAGCTCCTTCTACCTGCTCTAGTAAATGAGAAGTTTCATATGAGTATTATCAGTATCATTTTTCTATGCAGGAATATATGTCGTTCATCATCATTAAGTCCCTCATATTTTACCCTTCTCCTCCACTCTCTGTGCTTCACCTGAGTCCTGTATTCGAAGATCAAAGCTTCTGTTCAGCTCTGGCCATTCCAACAGGAACACTTGAAATTCCCCTGGTTCATTGAAAGTCCATCTTTTTCCCTGGAAGAGGACATTCAGTTTTGCTGGGTAGTTGATTCTTGGTTGCATTCCAAGCTCTTTTGCCTTTTGGTATATTATATTCCAAGCCCTACAAGCTTTTAATGTAGTTGCTGCTAAGTCCTGTGTGATCCTAACTGCAGCTCCATGATATTTGAATTGTGTCCTTCTGGATGCTTGGAATATTTTCTGTTTGACTTGGGAGTTCTGGAACTTGGCTATAATATTCCTGGGGATTGTTTTTTGGATCTCTTTCTCAGGGAGATTGGTGGATTCTCTCAATTTCTATTTTGCCCTCTGCTTCTAGGATATCAGGGCAATTTTCCTGTAGTAATTCTTTGAAAATGATGTCAAGGCTCTTTTCCTGATCATGACTTTCAGGTATTCCAATAATTTTAAAATTATCTTTCCTGAATCTGTTTTCCAATCAGTTGTTTTTTCATTGAGATGTTTCACATTTTCTTCTAATTTTTCATTCTTTTGGTTTTGAAGTATTATGTCTTGATTTCTTGTAAAATCAGCAGCTTCCCTCAGTTCCATTCTACATCTGAAGGATTTGTTTTCCTCAGAGAGCTTTCTGATCTCTTTTTCCATCTGGCCAATTCTACTTTTTAAAGCATTCTTCTCAATAACTTTTTAAACTGTTTTATCCATTTGACCTATGCTGGTTTTTAACATGTTATTTTCTTCAGCATTTTTTTGGATCTCCTTGACTAAGCTGCTGACTTCTTTTTCATGTTTTTCCCACATCTTTCTAATTTTTTTTTCCCCAATTTTTCTTCTATCTCCCTCACTTGATTTTTTTTTCAGGCTTTTTTTTTTTTTTGCAAGGCAGATGGGGTTAAGTGGCTTGCCCAAGGCCGCACAGCTAGGTAATTATTAAGTGTCTGAGACTGGATTTGAACCCGGGTACTCCTGACTCCTGGGCCAGTGCTTTATCCACTGCACCACCTAGCCGCCCCTCCCTCACTTGATTTTCAAAGGCTTTTTTGAGCTCTGTCATAGCCTGAGCCCAATTTCTGTTTTTCTTGGGAGTCTTTAGATACAGGAGCTTGTACTTCCTCATCTTCAGATTGAGTATTTTGATCCTTCTTGGGATCATTAGATAATGTATTTCTCAATGGTGTTCCTCCTTTTTCTCTGTTTACTCATTTCCACAGCCTGTGTCTGGTTTGGGGGTGCTTCCTAAGCTTTTGAATATTATTGGGGACCCCCCACAAGGATCTAAGTGTGTGAAGCTCTGTCTTCTCTCCTGGTCTGTGAATGACCACAAGCACACTCCTCTGCCACGGGGCTGAGGTGGGGGGACCCTGCTCTTCTGTGGGGGGCCTAGACTGTGATCAGGATCTGAGTGTGGTCAGAGCCCCAGAGTCCTGTTCCAGGTACAGAGGACAGACCTCAGAAGTCTCTCTCCACTTCCCTACCTTTGGTAGGCTAAGCACTCAAGGCTCAGTTGCCTGGGGGCTCCTGATTACCAGCTCCACCTGCTTCCATTTCCTGGATCTGGGTTGCCAAGGCCATGCTGCTTGCTGAATACCCTGAGGGCTGGGCTCCACTCACTAATTCTGGCAGACCTCCCCCCACTGGTCTTCCAAGTTGTGTATGGTGCTCTCTGAGGTGTAGGTAAGGAAATTGTCCCTGCTGCCATGAGCCAAGGCTCTCAGGTGCCCTGGGACTGCCTCCAGGAGTTTGAAGTTCCTTCACTCTGGCGGGCCGCCCCTCTAACCTGGTGGAGTTAAGCTTTTCTGCTATTTTCCAGCTTACCTTGGTCTGGAGAACTGCCTCATTGGATCCCTCTGTGGATTTTGTCTCTCAGAAATTCAGTTAGTCATAATTTTATGAGTTTTGAGAGAGAGCACCTAAGAGATGATCCTCTCCTATTGCTATCTTGGTTCCGCCATGAGTGTAACCTTTTGCTCATAACATTTTTTGTTTGTTGTAGCAATACATTTCTAGTATATGCATTTTTACTTATGTCTCATTTCTACTATTGTCATGGAAACTTATTAAAGGGAGGACATTAAAAAAATTTTTTTTCTCAGTTCCCGAGAATCAAATGCTTCATAAATCCTTATTAATGGATTGTTTGTAAAATGACAGCCTGAACTAGATAACCTCAAAATCCCTTCTAATTTTCTCACTCTTTGATCCTATGATTCCAGGATCCTTTCAGTTCTTCTATTTCATTGGACTCTAGCTACTAACTTACAAGCTCCATGCAGATGGAGAGATTCCAAACCTAGCTCTTATAGGTTGTGTTCTGTGATTCCCAAGATCCTTCCCTCTCTGACATTCTTTATTTTACTGTTCTAAACTAGGTGAAGGGAATCAGAAGTGGGTGCCCCAGGACAGATTTCTTGACTCTCCTCCCCATCACTTGGCCTTCAACAATGTTGTATTCATTCCCTGAGCTAGACCGTGTGCCCTCTCTCTTATTTTGAGAGAAAATTACAAGCGACTCTTGCTCTTTTGTAAGCTTTGCTTTTGGGGTACAATAGCTGTTTCATTTATTAGCCCAGCAGGGGAGTCAGCTGGAGTGAATAACCACAGTGTGGACTCCAATATCAATTACACTCTCCCCAGGGGGATGGCATAGAAAATTCGACGGAAAAATAACATGTATCGGGCCTCAGGATGAATCACTTGGAGGAAGCAGCTGTGTTGATGAAATTTTTAGGCAGAGTTGAGAGAGACAATACAAAAGGCAATACAGTAATTTAGGCTGTGAACACCCCAGTGTATTTTTAATTAAAACTATTTTGGTGTTAAATAGAGGCTATACTGAGAAAAAAAAGCCCACATGGAGAAGTTGCTTTCTATTTCCTACCAAAAATCCTACATCCCTTCTACCCTTAAGGTATTTCAGAGAATAATTTTTCTTATTCCCTCTCACCTTCCTTTGATGAAAAAGTTAATTCCTCCATTTGACCTGTGGTAGTGGGAGTGGAGGGGAGGCTTTTAGGAGGCAGGTTAAATGACAAAGTCCTGTCCTATGAGTCAGGTTCATGTCCCAGTTATGATACTAGTTGCTATCTGACCTTAGAAAGGCAAGTCACTTCAATTTCTGCAGTCTGTTTCCCCTTTAAATGATAGACTAGGACTAATTGGCCCCTAAGATTGCAACCAAGTAGAGTTTCAAATTGTCTGACATTTGACTGACTTGACTAGTGTTTTGCAGCAGAAGCCAGTTTCTGATAAAGATAGCCATTAACTCTTTGTGAGACTGGGGGCAAGTCACTAAACTTCTCTGGGCCTCAGTTTCCTCATCTGTAGAATGAGAAGTTTAGACTAAAAGACTTCTAGAAAGCCTTCCAGTTTTAAATCTAGGATCCTTAATCTCTGACCAAGGTCTGATGTTCATAACCTTTCTATAATTCCAACCCCCTTTCCAGTCTTAAAATTTTATTTTCTGTGCTCAAACATCCTCTGTTTTATGACTTTGAGGTCAATGTCCTTTATTGCCCATATAATACAGGCTTTTTTTCCCCCTGGTCTGACACTGATTGATTGCCTTTCATAAGCTTGCGCTGCCTTACTTTTCTAGCCTTATACTAATCTTCTTCAAAAAATCTCCACTATTCCCAAAACTTGACTTTCTTCGTCCATATATGACATTCTGCTCAAGTTGTTTTCCGTCTCATTTTCCTCCTTTCAGCTGTTTGTCTATTGAAATCTTAGCCACTCTTTAAGGTTCTATTTATTAAAACCTCCTCTATAAAAAGAGTATTTCCTCAACACTCAACTGGGTCATGATTTTTCCCCCTACAACTTCATTCATTTACACTTATTTTATTTACCTTTGGTCATAAAATGTCAGAGTGGGAAGTCATCCAATCCTACTCACTTCTAACCAGGATATTAGCTTGGCCAACATTTCTGACAAGTGCTCATACAGCCTCCTCTTGGGGAACTGTCACAACTATTGATGTTCAGTGATTTGCAGTCCGTGTGTCTGGGGCACATTAAAAATGTTCTCTAACCTATCAGTAGATTAAGTTCCTTGAGTTTGCTTGTAAGTTTTCCTGCTCATCCCCTCCAAAGTATTAAATGGTAGATAGGCATAATCACCAGACAAGCCAACCAAATTCTTTTAAACTCTTAATATTCCCTTCTCCAGCTCCTTTTTCAGATGAAGAAACTGAGGCAAAGAGAGTTGCGTGACTTGCCCAGGGTCACACAACTAGTAAGTGTCTGGGACCAGATTTAAATTCTGGAAGATGAATCCGAACTGATTTAGATAGGAGTCTGAAATGAGCAAGAGTTCAGTTCATCTATTGTTTCCATGCTCTGGATAATATGATTATAGTAAATATAAATGAAGGTCCTTAGTTTTCTTTCTTTGACTTCCATGTTACATTTTGTACTCACGCAGACTTACATCCTAAATCCATAGCTTTTTTTTTTAATGGAAATGTTGTCTTTACATAATTCCTATTAAGCTTTTATTTCTTAAGTTGGAAGTTGTTGATGTTCTCTTGGCTTCCTTTTTGTGAAATTATTAAGTTTCAAGCTTTGTTTTTTTCTACCCCTTTGTTACCTGAAGGAAGAGAATATACCTTATCAAGTGGTCCTTCAACATCCTCACGTTTTTTTCCCTCCCTACTTGATCTCTATAAGTATTTGTTCTAATCCATCTTTCTTTCCCCTTTTTGTTCTGTTAAATGGAGCAATTTATCATTTCCTTCTTCAGTTCATTTTACAGATGAGGAAGACAAACGGGTGACTTGCCCCTGATCACACACCTAGTAAATGTCTGAGTTCACATTTGAATTCAGAAAGATGAGTGTTCCTGACACCAAATTTGGAACTCTATCCACTGAAACCCAGTGATTATCAATGTTGAATTAAATGTTGCACTTCCCTGGATTTGGACCAATTGACTTTGACTCCTGAGTTTTAGAGTCACACAATGACAGATCTTCAGATTTTATGACAGATCTTCAGATTATTGAAAATCATGATGTGCTACACCTAGCACCTGCCCCCTTCCCTATCTTCTATGTTCTTCTCTTCTACTGGCAGTTTTAATATCCTCAGTTTGTCATCCTAACATGTATGCATTAGACACTTACTATATGTGATGGTATTGTGTAGGCGCAATAAGATAAAAAAATCTAAAAAAAAAGAGAAAAAAGTCTTTCTTGAAAAGAAGTCTCATTCTACTGGAGGGAAAACAGCACATAAATAGATAAGAGTTGTTATTCAGTCATTTTAGTAGTGTCCAACTTTTTGTGACCCTATTTGGGATTTTCATGTCAAAGATACACTAGTGGTTTGCCATTTCTTCTTCAGCTCATTTAACAGAAAAGGAACTTAGGCAAATAGGGTTAAGTGACTTGTCCAGGGTAGCATAGCTAGTAAGGTTCTGAGACCAGATTTGAACTCAGGAAAGAAGTTCTTAGCAGCAATTCTCTCCATACCATACTAAAAAGTAAAAGTAAAAATCCCCCATGTTCAAAGAATTTTTCAGTGGGAAAGAAAGTAAAACAGAAACACCCCACCACAAAGTTTATTTTTTTTTCCTTTTTTTTTTCATTCATAGTTTTTAATTTGGATCCGTATGGATGGCATTGTCCATAATAGACTCGGGATTGTCCTTTATCACTGAACTCTTGGGAAACAATGGGGCCACCATAGGTCATCATCACCCAGTGTTGCTGTTAATGTATACAGTGGTTCTGCCTCCTTCACTCAGCCTCAGTTCATGCAGGTATTTCCAGACTTTTCTGAAGTCTGGCCACTCCTAGAAATCCACTCCTCTTTTCAACTGGATGCTGTGATTTGAAGAATCAAACTGGTAGAGAATGTGGTTCTAAACTCTAAAAATTGCTAAATAACTGCATATATTTTGCTTTAAAAAGAATAATAATAATAACTTACTGTTTGGAAAAGAAACAAAAAATCTCTAATTCTAATCTGGGAAGTTCTTTGGAAATTAACCAAATGCTTTGGGAACCTTCTCTTCAGGCAAGGTCATAAAATCTGATCTGAAGTAGCTCAGAAAAAAAGCATAGCTCAAGCTGCTCATGCTTAGATATTCCACCCCAGGTGTTTGCATGAATTTTTGTGCACAACCTGAGAGAGTATTCCAAACTTATAGTGGTCTAATCAGGTCTAATCAGCACAGACACATTGCAACTCGTCTCTAATGTCATTTTGGTCCTCCAGAAAGGACAACCACCAATTTTTATAAGGCTTTTCTCCTACAACATTGTCTCATGGTAACAGCCAAAATAAAAAAAAAAACTGGAAATATGGATTGAATCCATTTCCATCAAGCTTATTGAAAATATTCTTTATTAAATTATCTAATATTGAATTGGACTTATGCTCCAGGCACAGTGTGTCTTAATATCAATGCCATTTCAGATGGAAACAAAGCTTTCTTCAGTCTGAATTTTCTTTTTTTTTTTTTAATTTATCACATAAGCAATTTTAATTTAACTGATAAATTAACAGGCAGTTCTGACCATCATCTCTTCATAAACAAATTTGTAATAACAAATATCCTAAAACAAGAAATAATTAATCTTTTCTGAATAAACAATCTCCAAATCAGATTTTTTTTTAGATTAAAAAAGGAAGAAACACAAATTAAACATGTAGAACTTAAATTTAAACATACTACATTCAGAAGAAGCAACCAATTAGTTTGTCAAAAGTTGGACCCCTAAAAATCCACACAAAGTCCTTTTCGTTCCCAATGTCCATATCCTCCTTCTGGGAACCCTTTTCCTTTGTAAGAGGATTGATATCATCTGGAAACTTCGAGTGGCTCCTGTTCTAAGCTTGAATCTTCTGGATGATCAAGTCGTCCTTGAGGTAACTTGGGCTTCTTAAGAGCTTCCTTGGTTGATCCAGACTATCCTTGACTAGAATTTGTTCTCCTCAAAGAACTACATAGAGAATCTTGTCCTCACTGGGGCCCACGAGGCGCTACAATAGGGACCCGGAATGAACTGCCTAGCTAGCTGCGGAACCCTGCCCGAGGTCTCCAGGGCCACCTCCTGGCCTCGGGCAGTCGCCCTACTGCCCTAATCTACTTTTTTTTTTCCTTTTAAATTTATTTTATTCTCATTTTGTACAAATTTTTTTTTACATTAACAAAATATTCTTGTTTACAAGTAAACAAAATACCTCTCCTCCTCCCCCATGAATATAGATAGACTTGTTTGGATGAAAAAAGTAAAGGGGAGAGGAAAAAAATTAAAATAAAAAAATAATAATAGTAATAATTGTAGGTATGGCCAGGTGGCGCAATGGACGAAGCAACAGCCCTGGAGCCACGAGCACCCGAGTCCACATCCAGCCTTGTAAACCCAACAATCACCCAGCCGTGTGACATGCAAGCCACCCTATCCCCACTGCCCTGCAAAAACCAAAAAAAAAAAAAAAGAAAAAAAAGGACCCCAAATAAAATAAAATAGTAATAATAGTAGGGGTGCCTGGGTGGCAGACAGAGTATTGGCCCTTGAGCCAGGAGCACCTGGGTCCAAATCCGGCCCCAGACACCCAAAGATCACCCGCTATGTGGCCCCAGGCAGGCCATCCAGCCCCACTTGCCCTGCACCCTCCCCCAAATAATCATAACAAAAAATGTTCTTGAGTCTTTGTTCCAACACCAACAACTCTGTCATGGGTGGATCTCATTCTTTATGATAAGTCCATCACAAAAGTTATTTCCATATTTTTCCACCATTGCCATTGCTGATTGCAACTCCCTCCTTTCGTATTTCTCCACTACCATGTACTCTATTTTCTCTCTCCTTTCACTATGACTCTGCTGTAGGGTAGCTGAGTGGTGCAGCAGACAGATCCCTGGTCCCAGGGCCAAGAAGCCCTGAGCCCCCATACCACCCCTTAGGCCCAGAATCCACCTGGCCCTGTGGTCCTGGGCAGGCCTTCCATTCCCAGCCCCTTGCAAGAAGTAAGAAAGAAAATGTGTTATATCTGGCTACTCTCCCCCCATGGTCCATCCTCTTCTCCCCCATTCACATCCCCACCCCTTCCCCCTGCTCCCCCCTCCTTCTTACTCCAGATGTCTATACCCCATTGAGTATATTTGCTGTTTCCTCTCCTAGCCATCTCTGATGAGAGCAAGTTTCCCTCATTCCCCCTTGCCTCCCCCCTTCCATATCATTGTAATAGCTCATTGTAATAAAAAAAAAATCTTATGTGAAATATCTTGGACTATTCCCCCTCTCCTTTTTCTTTCTCCCATTCCATTTCCCTTTTTTTCCTATTTACTCCATTTTTACACCATATTTTATCTTCGAATTCAGCTTTCTCCTGTGCTTCAACTATAAAAGATCTCTCTACCTGCTCTATTAACTGAGAAGGTACATATGAGTATTATCAGTGTCATTTTTCTATGCAGGAATACATGCAGTTCATCCTCATTAAGTGTGTCAAATTTCTCCCCTCTCCTCCAATCTCCTTGCTTCACCTGAGTCCTGTATCTGAAGATCAAACCTTTTGTTCAGCTCTGGCCATTCCAAAGGAACCTTTGAAATTCCCCTGGTTCATTGAAAGTCCATCTTTTTTCCCTGGAAGAGGACATTCAGCCTTGCTGGGTAGTTCATTCTTGGCTGCATTCTAAGCTCTCTTGCCTTCCGGTATATTGTATTCCAAGCCCTATGAGCTTCTAATGTAGCTGCTGCTAAGTCCTGTGTGATCCTGACTGCAGCTCCACGATATTTGAACTGTGTCCTTCTGGCTGCTTGTAATATTTTCTCTTTGACTTGGGAGTTCTGGAACTTGGCTATAATATTCCTAGGGGTTGGTTTTTTGGGATCTCTTTCTCTGGGGGATCAGTGGATTCTCTCCATTTCTATTTTTCCCTCTGCTTCTAGAATATCAGGGCAATTTTCCTGTAGTAATTCTTTGAAAATGATGTCAAGGCTCTTTTCCTGATCATGACTTTCAGGTATTCCAATAATTTTAAAATTATCTTTCCTAAGTCTGTTTTCCATATCAGTTTTTTTTTTCAATGTGATATTTCACATTTTCTTCTAATTTTTCATTTTTTTTTTGTTTTGAAGTATTGATTCCTGATTTCTGGTAAATTCCTCAATCTCCCTGAATTCTATTCTTTGTCTGAAGGATTTGTTCTCCTCAGAGAGTTTTCTTATCTCTTTTTCCATTTGGCCAGTTTTGCTTTTTAAAGCATTCTTCTCCTCAATAACTTTTTGAACTGTTCTATCCATTTGACCTAAGCTGTTTTTTAGCATGCTATTTTCTTCAGCATTTTTTTGGATTTCCTTGACTAAGCTGCTGACTTCATTTTCATGTTTTTCCTGCATCTCTTTCCTTTCTTTTCCCAGTTTTTCTTCCAACTCCCTCATTTGATTTTCTAAGTCTTTTTTGAGCTTTATCATAGCCTGAGCCCAATTTCTGTTTTTCTTGGAGTCTTTAGGTGCAGGAGCTTGTGCTTCCTCATCTTCAGACTGAGTATTTTGGTCCTTCTTGGGCTCATTTGCAAAATATTTCTCAATAGTCTTCTTTTTGTTTCTCTGCTTGCTCATTTTCCCAGCCTGGGCCTGGTTTGGGGTGTTTCTTGAGCTTTTGGGGCACTCCCACAAGGGTCTCAGTGTGTGAGGTTCTCCCTCCTGGTCTGTGAATGACCATAAGTGCCCCCCTCTGCCAAGGGGATGATGTGGGGGGGGGCTGCTGTTCTATGGGGGGGCCTAGACTGCTATCAGGATCTGAATGTGGTCAGAGCCCCAGAGTCCTGTTTCAGGGGTAGAGGACAGAGCTAGGCAGTCTCTCTTTACTCCCCTCCCTCAGCTCAATGGGCTCATGCCCTGGGGGCTCCTGCTTACCAGCTCTGCCTGCTTCTGTTTCCTGGATCAGGGCTGGGGAAAGATGATGCTGCTTGCTGTGTGCCCTGAGGGCTGGGCTCCACATGCTCACTCTGGCAGAGGTCCCCCGCTGTTCCCCCACTTTGTGCCTGGTGCTCCTCAGGGTGCAGCTCAGGAGACTTCCCCCCCCTCCCCCGCTGCTGTGAGCTGAGACCCCCAGCGCCCTGGGGCTGCCTCCGGGAGGCTGAGGTTCTTTGGCTCTGGTGGGCCACCCCTCTGGCACGCCTCTCCCACCCTGGGAAGCAGAGCCTTTCTGCTCTTTTCCAGGTTACCTTGAGTAGGAGAACTGCCTCGCTGGGTCCCTTTGTGGGTTCTGTCTCTCGAAAGTTTAGTTAGGAGTCCTTAGCTGATGAATTTTATCAGAGAGCTCCTAAGACTGGATCCCTTCTTGTCACCATCTTGGCTCCGCCCCTCCACAAAGTTTCTTAGAGAAAGAAATAAACGAAAATGAAAATGAATTCACTAGCCTATCAATCCAGATACTTACTACTATGGCAACAGTATTCTTACCCCATTCCTATATCCATGACTCTCTTGGTTCCTACCATCTTAGACACCTTGCTTTTGGGAGTAATTACTTTGCATTGACCCAAAGGGGAACTCCATTTTAAGTTAAAGCCCATGAATAAAATTAATTCTTCTTTTATTTTTTAAAATTTTCTTTTTTATTATGAATTTGACAAATTTTTTTAAAAAAGCCATTTCTTATACAAAAAAACCAGAACTGAATATGAAATTGTCACTCTTCACTAGGTACAATTTATTCTTTAAAGTGTATATTTCAAATTTTAAATGTTTGTTCTAATATTTCCCTGCTTATGTGTGTCCCCTTCTGAACTTCCTTCTACTTTCTTCTGTACATTTTTAAATGATTCATTGATTTTTTTAAAGTCTTTTCTTCCCCTTTTTGGTATCACTAACCAGCTTCTCTCACTCCCCCTTAATTCCACCCCCACCAAAGCTCTCTCTTAAAACAAATAAGCATACTTAAGCAAAACAAATTCACGCATTGTTTTTGTCTGAAAATGTATTTTTCATTCTGTACCAGTTCTTTACCATTTGCTATCCAAGAGATGGGAAGAATGATTCATCATTAGTGTATTAGAATCATGATTTGTCTTTTTTTTTCTTTTTAGATTTTTGCAAGGCAAACGGGGTTAAGTGGCTTGCCCGAAGCCACACAGCTAGGTAATTATTACGTGTCTGAGACCGGATTTGAACCCAGGTACTCCTGACTCCAGGGCCTGTGCTTTATCCATTATGCCACCTAGCCACCCCAGAATCATGATTTGTCATTGAATTAATCATGATTATTAAACCTTCCACAATTGTTTTCCTTTACAGTGTGACCCTTATATAAATTGTTCTTTTGGTTCTTCTTACCTTGTTCTGCATTGGTTCATACATGTCTTTCAAGGTTTCTCTGAATCCATTCTTTCTTCATTAGTTTCATTAGTATTTTTAATAAATTATCTAACTTTACTATAATTACAGTTTATTCAGTCATTCCCCACTTGGTGAACACCCACTTTGTTTCTAATTTATGCAAAAGAAATAGTATAAATATTTTTCTACATAGAGATCTTTTCCTTCTCTCTGTCTTTGATCGCTTTGAATGATGTATTTAGTCATAGTATTGCTCTGTGAAATTGGAGACATTTTAGTTGTTTAGTTATGGTTCCAAAATGCTTTCCTTGTGCTTAGACTTCACAGCTCCACTAAGTGGAATTAGTGTGCTGGTTTTCCCAAATTGTTATGTTACTTTCTTTGTCATCTTTGCCAATCTGTTGGTTGTGAGCTATAATCTCAGATTGATTTTAATGGCTTCTCTCTCATTAATAACTTAGAATTTTTAAAAATTGTGTTTCATATCTTGCTTTTCTTCTGTTAAGACCTGCCATATATCTCAGCTCTAGTTATATATGGCAATTCTCTATATGTCTTGGTTATCAGTCCTTTATCAGAAAAATGTGATTCCCCCCTTCATTATTTCTTTCTAATTCTAACTGCATTTTGGCTTTTCAATTTTATGCATTCACAACTATCCTGATCCTTTTTTATCTGTTGTTTAGTCAAGAATTCTTCTATCCCTAGTTACAAAAGTTATCTACTTCCCTGCTCTTCTTCTTCTTCTTCTTCTTCTTCTTCTTCTTCTTCTTCTTCTTCTTCTTCTTCTTCTTCTTGCAAGGCAATGAGGTTAAGTGACTTGCCCAAGGTCACACAGCTAGGTAATTATTAAGTGTCTGAGGTCACATTTGAACTCAGGTCCTCCTAACTCCAGGGTCACTATCCATTGCGCCACCAACTGCCCCCTTCCCTGCTCTTCTTATATTTTTAATGTAATCTTTTCTATCTAGGTTATGTATCTTTTGAATAGTGAGACCTTACTATATTCAATTCCTTCTGGGTCCTGTATACTCAATTAGTTTCACTGTTTTCTATTTTTCAACCAGTACCAAAGATTTTTGGATGGTTACTGCTTTGTAATTTAAGTTGACATCTACAACTGTCAGGTGTACTTTCTTTATACTTCTTTTTCACTGTTTCTCTTCTGATACTTAACTTTTTGTTCTTTCTTATTAGCTTAGTTATGATTTTTTACAGGTTTAAAATAAATTTTGGTAGTTTAGTTGGAATCATACTAAATTTGTAAATCCATTTGGGTAGTATTGGATTTTTTTAGTTGTTTTTGTGTTTGTGGGTTTTTTAGTTTTTAGTTTATTGTTTTGGTGAGACAGTAGGGATTAAATGACAGTATTAAGTGTATGAAGCTGAATTTAATCTCAGGTCCTTCTCATACCAGGGCCCATGCTGTATCCCTCGGATATTATTGTAATTTGTGTGATTTGGGCATCTATTATGCCGCAGTGGATAGAGTATTGGCCTTGGAGTCAGGAGGATGGGTATTCTAGTCTGACCTCAAACTTTTGACTGGTACTAACTGTGTAACCTTGGGTAAGTCATTTTATTCTGTTTACCTTGCATCCAGGTCCATCTCCAGCCCTCCTGATGGCTCTGGAGGAGAAAGTGAGGCTGGTGACTGAGCACAGCACCCCCTCACTCAAATCCAATTCATGTGCTTGTCATGGCATCACCTCCCTGATGTCATGGTCTTCTTCGAGAATGAAGGACAAACAATTTGTATGATATTGACATGATCACACCATGAGCAGCTAATCTCTTCAATTATCTAAGTCTACCTTTCTGCCTAGTAGTGTGGTGTTTATATAATCCTCTATTTATCTTGGTAGGTAGATGCTCCAGAATTGTAGGTGGTTTACAAGTTCCCCTGAGCCTAGTCTTTTTTTGTTATCCAACTGTATTTATTTATCCAAACTAGTGATGTCTTCCTTCCCAGAATCTGACTAATAAGATCTGGGGATTTGGGTTATCTTTATGTAGTTTAGGGCTATTTGAAGTAGATCACTGTGTTTCTTTTTGGATTTCTTGGTCATTATTTGAACTGATGTCCTTTTAGATCTTTGTTCATGTGTGAAGACAAGGTTTCTCTTCAGTCTTTCATATTGTTATCTTAACTGGAAATCTAAAATACTTTATCATACAAGGTTTGTCTTATCTATGTGGGCAACTTTCTCCATGTTAGTCTTTTTTTTTTTCAGTATAAACCCAGATTATTTTGCTTTTTTGATTAGCTTTATTCCTTCCATTTTCAAGAATCCAATATATAAGGGCTTTAAGCCATAGTACAGAAATCTGAATTTCTTTCTTAGGCTCCCTCTTCTTAGTCAGCTATTAACTTAAATTATCATTCATTCTTTTCTGAATCCTTGATGTTAAATTTGCAGAAGTTGGAGGGGGGCAGGGATGGGAAACAACCCCTTTATCTATCCCCTTTTGGTATTCAGATTTTTTGTTTAGGGTTTCATAATGTTTAATAATGCTTCCTGGATGCCATCATTTATTTTCACATGAATCATCAGAAACAAGTAGCAGTTATCTGGTTTGGGAAACCTTAAGAGATTCTCTATCATATTCCTAGATATATGTTCCTGAATATATGTTTATCTATTTGCTTGTCAGGTTGACAAATGGTTGCTTCAATATCTCATGAAGTAGTCACTAACCACACTACTTATCCACAATCTTTGATGGGATTATCTCTTACTTGATAATACCTGTGGAATAATGATTGATTTATATAGCTCATTAAAGTTTATAAATCACTTTGTCCATTTTTCTCAGTTGTTCTTTGAATTAAAATATTGTTTTCCCCATTTTTCAGATGAATGAAGTCATATTAAGAATTTATTCTGTCATACATCTAAGCAAATATCTGAGGAAAGGTTTGAAGCCAGGTTTTTCTGATACCAAGCATTATCTATTATTTCAGTGACATTTCTTTAAAATAAAAAAATGGATAAAGAACATCTCATCATGGCCTTAAGAAATTTTTCTTTATTAAAAAAAAACAACTTTAGCTTTTCATTTGCCTTGGGCACTTATTAGCAGCTTTTTGTCTTTTTGGTTCAGATGGGAGGACTTATTTAAGCTTTAGTTCTTTTATTGTAACAGATTTATAAATTAAAAAAAATTATCTCTGCTGTTTTTTGTCATATTTCTTTTATAAACATATTTTTTTTGTAAGGCAGTGGGGTTGTGTGGCTTGTCCGAAGGCCACACAGCTAGGTAATTAATTACTAAGTGTTTGAGACCGGATTTGAACTCAGGTATTCCTGACTGCAGGTCTAGTGCTTTATCCACTGCCCAACCTAGCTGCCACCCCCCCCCCCACCCCCGCTGCATTTCTTTTAATTTTTTTTTCACTTAAAAAATCCAATTTTATCTTAGTGTTTCATATAGAGAACAGAAAGTCAACATAAGGGAACAAATCCGGTGCATAGGCTATGTCCTAAATGAGAGAATAATTCCTACCTTTGATGAAGTCCTGAAAGATTTCAACTCTTCCAGATTTCTGATGGTTTTCTTGATTTTATTATTTCTTCAATTCCAAACTTAACAAATGCTTTTAAAAAAAAGCATTATAGTGTATGAAGTAGAATAGCAAAAGGATGAATATTTATTCCATAGAGTTTGCTTTTTAAAAAGTACATATGTTCTGTATATTACTTTCATAGATGTTAGGCTTTATCTGTAATTCTCTTCTTTGTATTTATTTATTTATTTTTTTAAATTTAGATTTTTTTTGTTGTTGTTTTTTGCAAGGCAATGGGGTTAAGTGGCTTGCCCAAGGCCACACATCTAGGTAAATTATTAAGTGTCTGAGGTTGGATTTGAACTCAGTTCCTCCTGACTCCAGAGTCGGTCCTCTATCCACTCTGCCACCTAGTGGCCCCCCTCTTCTTTGTATTTAAAAAAAAGTTTTCATGGCTTTTTTTTTTTTTTGGACTTAACAATTTCTAACTCATTTTCTCCTCCCTCACATTAAAAAATAATGGGAGGAGAGGGAAACCTTTGTAAGAAATAAGCATTGCCAAGTAAACTAAATATTGTGTGTGTGTGTGTGTGTGTGTGTGTGTGTGTTTCTGGAAACAAGATTTGCCCATGGTATTGATTAGAGTTTTTAAGTCCTTTAAGGTTTTGTTGGTTTTGTGTAAATTATTCTGTTGGTTTTGCTTACTTTACTTTTATAAATTTATTCAAATTATCTTTGGTCAATTTTTACTGTACAATAACGTTTCATTTTTTTCATAAATCATTGAAATAGACAGTTTTCACATGATTTCTTGAACTATAGTGTATAGGTTTTTTAATTGTAGGAAATCTGATGACTTAAATTCTTTCTTGCTTTTTTAGTCACTTGTTTGGATCTCACATATTTCACATTATCTTTTTACTGTTTCATGTTCTACTGTTTCATATTCTGTTATTAACTATTATGGAGTGATTGATTTCTACTTGATCTTTTCAATTTTGAGGGTTACTTAGGTAAGGTTAAGCTATTTCTTCTCCTTTCAATTCTTTCCTCAAGTGTTTTTATTTTATTTTATTGATGTATCCCTTGCTTTATTTTCCCCCAGCAATTCCCTTTTTCTTTATGTAAAAAAATCCTTTAATTTTTTTTCCCTTTATCTGTCTGGTTTTCAGTTGTTATGGGGTTGATCTATAATTTTTTAATAGTGGTTCATTGTTGTTCAGCTTCTGACTTTTTATGACCCCATTTGGGATTTTCGTGGTAAAGATATTCAAGTGATTTGCCATTTCCTTCTCCAGTTCATTTTAAAGATTAAGAAACTGAGGCAAACAGGGTTAAGTGAATTGTCCAGTGTCACACAGATGTTAAATTTGTGAGGCCAGATTTCAGCTCAGGTCTTCCTGATGCCAGATGTGACACTCTTATCGATCAAATGTATCACCTCATTGTCCCTTTTATAGTGGTTGGTATCTTCTATTAGTTCCTGAATTGAGGATTTTGGAAGTACTTGCTTTGATGTTCCCTTCCCCAAAGAACCTCCTGTGGGAGGACAACTGAAAACTATGATAACTTAATGACCTGAGCTTAACTTTCCAAATAATTATGAACTGAGTAGAAGTAATAAGGAAGTCACCTTCCCTAGTGTGGAAATCTTCTTGAAATTTAATTCTAAATAACAATTAGATGATTCTTTGAAAAGGGAGATAAACTAACAATTCACAACTTAGGTTTATAGAGCATTTTAAGGTTTGCAAATATTTTCCTCCCTGTGAAGAAGAGTTGGAAGGGAATGTGAAGACTATCCTATCAACAGGACACTAGACCTATGGAAGTTAAGTGATTTGGCAACGAAAATAAGTATGAGATCTGGGATTTTTACTCATATCCTCTAACTCCAAAACCATTGCTTTTCCCACTGTAACATATTGATTTAAAGTTAAAAGCATTCTGATTCCCTTAGAAAACTGAAGAATATGTTTGGCAATGAATGATTCTGTCAAAAACTTCATCCATAAGACATCTAGATTAGAGAATTGCTTCCCAATGGATTATTTCTCAAGAAGTAGTTACCAGAATCAAAGCTCGGTCCAATTCTAATTAATTTAAATGTTTAAAAATTCATAATCAAAATCTAAAATTTGTTAAACAGAAGTCTGTGGGTTGAGTCTAGAGGGATCTGATTTGCATCTCTAAGAAGCAGTGTTAATAATTATTTAATAATCATTTCTTCTTTGCTTATATCTACCCTTGATTAATATTTAATTTTTTCTTTTAAATAATATTTTATTTTTCCAATTATGTGTAAAGACAGTTTTTAAGATTTATTTTTTATATAAAGTTTTAAGTTCTAAATTTTCTCCTTCCCTCTGTTTTCTTCCCTCTTCCTAATATGGTCAGCAATTTGCTATAGGTTATAAGTGTGCAATAATGTAAAACATAGATCTCTATTAGTCATGTTGTAAAGGAAGAAATAGAACAAAAGAAAAAAGATACAAAAAAAGTGAAAATAGCATTTATCAATCTATATTTAGACTTTACAGGGTTTACAGGTTCTTTCTTTGGCTGTAGATAGCATTTGAGATGAATATTTTAAACTAGGTTGAAAGCAATCAGTTTTCCCTTAAATATTTCAGTATCAGAAACTCATATGTTCTTATCAATTGAAGTGACACTAAATAAGATGTGTTTCCATATGTCTTGCCTCTCCAATCTGAGAACCACTGGATTTTCATTTAACCTATAGTTTAAACTTCTACTGAGAATATATTAAGATACTGTTTTCTCTATTTGTATCCTCAGCACTTAGCAAAATGCTTTGTACATATATTATGTATGTATCAATAAATACTTATTCTTGACTTGACTTTTAGACTAAATGTCTTCCAAGTGAGGAATTGAACTAAATCACTAAATGATTCTTTTCAGCAGTAATATTTATTTGTATTTATTCTATTCATATCCATTTATTATTAATAACTACTATGCTATATTCTTTGTAAGATAAGTATGGGGGGGGGGAAGCCACCGGCTTTTGAGATTACTGGAAGGGACTTCAGAGGCTAAAAGTAGTTCATTTTTATCTTAAGAATTCTCTCTCCTCTCAAAAGCTTGCCTGACGAGTGTTCATCCAGCCTTAAATTGAAGGTCTCAAAGTAAGGGGAACCCACTGCTTCCTTGACACAGTTCATTCCAATTTGGTTAGCTTTCATTCTATTCATCACCATCCATTGTCCTTTTCTTACCTTCTGGGGCCAACCAGAACAAATTTAATTCTTCTTCCATATGACTGCCCTTCAGATAATCATATTAGTGCTTTTGACTGCTTAGTGGATCTGTTGACTCATATTGATATTGGAATTCACTAAACCTCTCATTTCTTTTTTTTTTTCATATTAATTGTTGGCCTAGCATTGCTATTATCAGATCCTATTTCTAGACCAGTTCTTTTTTTTTTAATTTTAAAATTTTTCTTTTTTTTTTTTTTGTATTTTACAATTTTCCCCCAGTCTCCCCCTACCCCTGACAGAAGGCAGCCTGATAGTTTCAAAATTGAATGTGTTGAGAGAAAACTCATTCTTAAGGAAAAAATAAAATATGAACTAGCAAAATTATGTAATACATACTATAACTTTTTTTTTTTTTTAAATTGAAGGCAATATTCTTTGGTCTTGGTTTAAACTCCACAATTCTTTCTTTGGATACAGGTGGTATTCTCCATCACATATACCCTAAAATTGTCCCTGATTATTGTACTGATGAAATGAATAAGTCCATTAAGGTTGATCATCACTCCCACGTTGCTGTTATGGTGTATAATGTTCTTCTGCAGACCAGGAGTTCTTAACCTTTTTTTTGTGTCATGGACTCACTTTGACAGTCTAGTGAAATCTATGAATCCCATCTCAGAATAGTATTATTAAAAGCCTAAAACAATACATGAGATACATTGAAAAATATTTTTCAGAATATTTTTATAAGTCATGGACTTAAGTTTGAAGCTTGGCTCTATTACTAACAACTTCTGTGACTTTTGGTAAAATCATTTGCTATCTATGGAACATAGATTAATTCTGAATGATGAAAGAGTTGAACTAGATACATCTCTGAATTCCTATATAAAAATAAGTACAGCTTCCTATTTTCCCTTTCGGGCCTCTTTCTATCCTTCCTAATCCCCCAAATACTTTGAAATCTGAAGGTTCCCAACATACTCTCCAGTCTCTTAGCCCATCCTCAAACTAGCAGTGCCTTGTCATGGTTCATGTTTGAATTGGGATGGGTATAAAAATCACCTATCCCACCTGGGTCTTAGAGCATTCTCTTATTTAGATACAATTTAAATTCATCCTCTATTTTGTCTTCTCATTTTTTCCCCTTTATTTTACCTTTTCAAGGTTAATCACCTCCAGTTCTTTTGACTTTTGTTCATAGAGACAGCAAGTGGATAGAGTGCTGGCCTTGGAGTCCAAAAGATAGGACTAAAATCTGGCCTCAGATACTTACTAAAGTGCAAGCACTTTACCTCTGTTAGCCTCTGCTACTTCAGCTATTCAATGAGAAAGACAATAGTGCCTACTACTTTCCAGGCTTGTGAGGGTCAATTAAGATAATCTTTGTTAAGTTCTTTGCACACCAACACCCAGTAGGAGCTATACAAATACTAACTTCATCACCCTGGTTACCTTTTGGATGGATACCGTGTCTAGTATATTTTATAGTTTATAAAGCACTTTTCCATCCATTATTTGAGTTGATCCTCATAAGGTTGTTAAAATAGAACAAAATAATAATCTTCCCATTTTCAGATGAGAAAACAATCTCACCAACTGAAATGAATTTGGCATAATGATCCCAAGTAACTATTCGAACTAGAACTGCTTTGCAGATGAGTATTCTAACTTCAGACCTACCATTCTTGCCAATATATCATATTTAAATATTGGTCAGGTAACATAACTGAGGACCAAACAATTTAGATGACTAAAATTGTGGTTATCTAATTAAATAGAAAAGGAATGGATACTTCTGTCAGGCCTTGAGAGAGAACATGGACTGTGTAAGGAGTACGAGAGTAGAACTAGGAGGTCTAGGTATTAGTCCCATTTAGGGGTATTATCTCTCAGAGACCATCACTGTAAAGTCAAGGGACTTTTGTATCCTTTAATACTTGCCCATCTCTGTGACTATATGTTGATTAAACCCCAGACCTGAAATGAATTCCTTTACCTTTTTTTTTTTTTTAGGTTTTTGCAAGGCAAACAGGGTTAAGTGGCTTGACCAGGGCACACAGCTAGGTAATTATTAAGTGTCTGAGACTAGATTTGAACCCAGGTACTCCTGACTCCAGGGCCAGTGCTTTATCCACTATGCCACCTAGGTGCCCCCAATTCCTTTACCTTTCTTAGAATCTCAAATTACCTTTGAGGCTCAGCTCAAAGGCTGCGTTTTATATGAAGTCTTGACTAACTTTCTCATATCTAATCCCTTCCCTCTAAAATTATCTTGGCATAATGATCCCAAGTAACTATTCGAACTAGAACTGCTTTGCAGATGAGTATTCTAACTTCAGACCTACCATTCTTGCCAATATATCATATTTAAATATTGGTCAGGTAACATAACTGAGGACCAAACAATTTAGATGACTAAAATTGTGGTTATCTAATTAAATAGAAAAGGAATGGATTTCGTATGCACCTTTACTTGTATATGTCTCCTGGCTAGATGTAAACTCCTAAAGGGCAGGAACTGACTTTTGCTTTCTTTTTTATTCCCAGAACCTAATACCAGTGTTTGGTACAAAATTAAAAGCTTATCGATTGATTGATTATCTCTTTCAAATGAATGTTCTTTCTACCTTGACTTTGAAGGTACCACAGTCACTTGGTTCTCTTTTTCCCAGTCTTATGGTTTCCTCCCCGTTTCCTTCATTGGTCATCATCCTCATTCAATCAGATCTCCTTCTTTTCTTTTTCTACTCTCTCTACTATTATAAATGAAAATAGTTTCTGAATAATTAATAATTAAATTGATGATTAGTGGTTTCTCTCAAAGACCCCAAATGCAGATACAAATACTGTAAATGCTTTTGTAAAAGGTAATGCCCCTGACAAATTAAAATCAATCCTGATTGGTGGACATTAAATGAGGAGGTAGAATAGAAGTCATCACCTCCTCCTGCTGAGAATGTGGCTTGATTGTGAGACTGAGTAATCTGGACAGAGGAATCCAATTCTACCAAGACTACTCTGATTGGTTTTCTCCTTCATGACATGGGTTACCCTAAATTCTAATAGAGGGGTACAGGGACAAGTAAGAATTCACCTTGCTGGATTCCATTCCTCTAAAGGGAAGTAAATTCTCCCAGTTGGGTGGGAAGAATGTTCCCTGAGGGTTAGGGATGATCCCAATTAACTGTCCTTCAGAGGTTGACTTTCCACAGGAGCTAGGTCTCACTGAATAAACAGAGGAGAAAAAGTCAGAAACCTAGTTAATAATCAGTTATTAATATAATAGGAAAACTAATTTCTCTCATTTCCTTTTTAAATTTTTATTTTATTTTAATTTATGAAATAAAACAAGCATTTCCGTAATACAGTATAATTAAAAAGATGATTAAACATCAAATTGTAAATCTATTATTACAATTTGCTATTCTTTATATATAATAAAGTTATTGTGTATGTTTCTTTTTTCCCTCTGTTTTCTGCTTCCCCATTCCCATGTCCTTTGTAGTTAATTTGGATATTTGTTACAAAGTGGTTTGTTCAGTCATTCTTAAAATGATATTGCTGTTACTGTATACAATATTCTCCTGGTTCTACTCATTTCTCCATTATTTTGTGCAAATCTATTCATGTTTTTCTAAGATCATTGAGCTTATCAATTCTTATAGTAAAGTAGTATTCCATTATAATCATATACCACAACTTGTTCAGCCATTTCTCCATGGACATCCCTGAAATTTCCAGTTCTTTGCCATTGCAGTGAGTTGTTTTAATTATTTTAGCACATATAGATTCTTTTCCTTTTGCCTTAATCATCTTTAGAAAATAGACCTAGTAGTGGTATTTCTGGGTCAAAGGGTAGAGATAGTTTAATAACTCTTTGGCTGTAATTTCAGATTTCTTTCCCAAAATGGTTGGGTCAGTTAAAAATTCCATCAACAATGAATTAATTAGTTTTTCCGTATTCTCTCCAACATTTGTCACTTTTCCCTTTAATCATTTTAATCAGTCTGATAGGTGTAAAATGATATTTTGAGGTGGTTTTAATTTGCATTTCTCTAATCAATAATGATTTGGAGCATTTTTTAATAGGACTATAAATTACTTTGATGCTTTCTTTGGAAAACTGCTTATTCATATCCTTTGACCACTTATCAATTGTAGAATCAGTCATATTCTGGTAGAATTTGGTAAAGTCCTTTATATAGTTGAGAGATTAGACCTTATCTGAAACTGTCTATAAAATTACCCTCCCTTCACTGTTATGCTTTTTTTCTGATTTTGGCTACAATTATATTTGTATAAAAATTTTAATTTAATGTAATTGAAATTATTCATTTTATACCTCACAGCTCTCTCTCTTGTTTATTCAGAAATTGTTCACCTATCCATATCTTTTAAGTAAATCATGGTCTTCAAATTTTCTTGCAATATCACTTTTTTTTTTAGATTTTTTTTTTCAGGGCAATGGGGTTAAGTGGCTTGCTCAAGGCCACACAGCTAGGTAATTATTAAGTGTCTGAGGTCAGATTTGAACTCAGGTACTCCTGACTCCAAGGCCAGTGCTCTATCCACTGCACCACCTAGCCGCCCCACAATATCACTTTTTATCTAGGTCATATGTACATTTTAACCATATTTTGGTAAATGGTGTAAGATATTGGTCTTTCACTATGTTCTCTTATTTTTTCCTCTACCCTTGAACTGCTCTTTGTGGTGATTGTGTTTTGATTGTATATTTGCATTTGGTGGGGTGTTGCTGGGAGAGAGATTTGTCTTCTGTATCTACCATTTTCCTGACTTTATTGTTCTAGTTCTGCCACTAATTTCATTTTTCTCACATCAACTAGTGGATCTCAAGAAAACCAGTCAACTTTTGTCTTTTTTTCCTTATCTTATATAAGCACTGTTAACAAAATAACATGTCTTAGTGATTTTAGATCTCTTTCCAGTGTATGACCATACCTTGTCCCTTTCTAGGTAACAAGCCGCTACATCCGGTCAAGAAGCTGGCTCCAGGTAGAGAGGCATGCTGTGTTTGGGCTTTGGGCTGCTGTGTATGGGGTTCAGGCAAGGGAGGTGTGCAGTATTTTGGTTGCCAGTGTGTCTTCTGAGTGTTTTCTTATTGAGTGATTACTCCATTCTTCTTCAAGGACTGATAGTTTCCTTTTATCCCTCAGTGTAAGGTTACTGCCTTCCAGTTCTTTCTAAATATCTTTTTTTTTTTAGTTCTGCTTTTAAACATGCAATGGTGAGTGAGGTCATAGATTATTACTAGGGCTTGCATTTAAAGACTACTTTCAGATCTGATTTTCTTATTATTATTCTTTCAGCCATCTGCATGAGGAAACAAAGTAGGAGTTATTGTTCCCATTGTACAAATGAAGAAACTAGAGAATAGGAAAGAGATTCCCTTATTAATAATATTCACTCACCTTTATCCAGTCCTTTACAATTTGCATTATACATTTGTCTTATACATTATACAATATTCTACATTATACATTGTAGAGTGTGTTATACATTTCTCTTCTTACAATAGGTTTGGGAGCGAGTAGTTCCAGTATTATTGTTACCATTTTAGGTAGGAGAAAAATAAGAGTCTCAGAAAAGTTAAGTGACTTGGTCAAGGTCTCCACGGCAGCTGGTAGAATTGGAATTGGAATCCAGGTTTTTCTGACTGCAAGCCCAGCACTTTCTTTACTTCACTGACCATTTCTAGGGATACAGAAATGATTCATTGAATGATTAATCTTTGAATATCATTTTATAGTTACAGGATACTTGAGATCCATTGTCTTATTTGATATTGACACAGAAGACAGGAGGAAATGGGCTTCAGGAAAGGGGTTTATAGATCTATGGAGGTTTGTTTGGGGGGTGAAAAACTTGCCAATCTTTGACTCAGGAGGGTAAGAAAAGTCAGAGTTTAATTTACAGGTTGCTCAAGAGTTTACAAGTTACCACATAAAGTTCACAGGAAACTGTAAAAAGTTCATAGGTTAACTTCTTTGGAGAAGTTGTAAGATAGAGTTTCTTAAAGGTCAAGTAGATCACCAAAAGTTGAATTAGAAAGAATAAAGTACTTTTTTAAAAGAGAAAGAAAAGAAACTTACAACAACAGATGGAGCTGGGGTGCCATATTGGTAGTTCCAAGCTGGGAAAGGAGTAGTCAAAAAAGAAAAGGAAAAAAGAAAAGAAACTTTGTATAGATCCAGTCCCAGGGGCCAGATCACTTGGATCTAGCTTAGAGAAGAGGAGAAAGCAACAGCCAGGCCAGGAATCCAGGAGAAAAGAAAACCCCAACCTAGGCACATTTTTGCTTAAATTCATTTCCATGGTGGATGGGGCAAGAATGATTTAGTACCTAGCTCCAGTTATTCTCTAATGTGTATACCACAGGGTGGTCTCCAAGGAATGGCTAAGATAGCACTCATTGGGTATGAGTGACATTCTATGTACTACTACTTTTCTACCCCCAAAGGAAGTGACCAGTTCCCCTGCTACAATGCTGTTTTGTTTTCTGGTGAAGTAGAGTAAAAGTATTCTTAAATCCCATTTTACAGATGAGGAAAGAGATCCAGTGACTTCTTTGAAATTGAATAAAAACTTAGTATCAAAAGAAGAATTTGAACCCTGATGCATAGCCATGGGTGTGACTAAAATAATAGAAAAATAGACCAGTCAGAGAAGAACCTAGAATTTAGGTCTTTCTTCTGACTCCCAGATCAGATCACAGAATCTCAGATTAGACAGGAATCTCATAGACCACCTAGTCCAACTTGTGCCCAAAAAAGCATCCCCTTGCCAATGTACTCAAAAGATGATTGAGTTTAGCATTGGAAGGACATCTTGCCCAATCTCCTCATTTCACTATAGGAAACAGAGTCCCTGAGAAGAGAAATGAGTTGACCAGAGCCACACAGCTAATATGAAGGAGAGCTGGTCTGGCACAAAGAATTGGAATCTGAGACTCTCTACTTACCCTTTCTATTATTCTGTTCATCGATAATTTTTTTTTTTGCAAGGCAATGGGGTTAAGTGGCTTGCTTGCCCAAGGCCACAACAGCTAGGTAATTATTAAGTGTCTGAGGCCAGATTTGAATTCAGGTCCTCCTGAGTCCAGGGCCAGTGCTCTATCCACTGCATCACCTAGCTGCCCCCTAAATTCTTACTTATTAATGTTAAGCTGTCCTCTCTCCCTTAAGCCTTCTTTTCCCTCACTTGCCTTGATCCAGACCCATTTCAGCTTTGAATATCTTCAGGTAGAAGGAAAATTGTTTATGTTATCTAGTCTAGCTTCCTATCTCCAGCTTAAATGAGATGGTTAATTAATGATATGGACAATTTTCAAATCTATTTGTAAAAATCTTTGGAGACAGGAATGTCACAGCCTCTTTTGTTGTAATGTCAAAGAGTTTATCACCTTGACTATGTAATTAATACTTAAGGTGTTAGAAACCAGGAAGAGCTTTTTCATCTTGGATGCACAAAGGCACCAATTGATTCAGACAAGGTAGCAATAGTATCAGAAATGGAACTGGGTCTTTCTGTTTGGTGTAGTTACCCTGGGGTAAAGTTAGGGGTCTGAAGTGATTCCTTGCCTAGTTAAATTCTTCCTTTGTCCTCTGTGGAATTGGAAGAGATATTTCTAAACTTAGAGAAATTTGGAAGAATCAGGATGATATCAGGGAAAGAGCCCTCAAATTGAAATTCAGCACACATCCGAATCCTGACTGCTTCTTTTGGATGAGGTGACAGTGAACATCTATAAAATGGAAATACTAATAATACCTACATTAGTTCACATGCCAGTTGTGTGAAAAGCCATTATAAATGGTAAAGCTGTGTTAATGTGAGTTGGACCTTACCATCTGTTTAATTTTGTGACATTTCACTTTCACCTTGACCCCTTCCAAATTAAGGTATTGGAATAGGTTTGTTTTTAAAATTCAGCTTTTTGGGGGGGGGGTGGAGGAGAGGCAGTAGTTGGACATAAGATAATTGAGGATACAATGGAGGTATTAATGATTGCAGGCTCAGAATTGTTGAACTAAGGGAAATAGAATCATACATCTTTGACTCTTAGAAACATATCCTGGCCATCTTTACTTCATCTTTCTGCGTTTTCTCTCTTTCTATGTCTCTCATATTTTTTATCACCAATAATATATAGCATGTAATCTTTATTCTCTTTATATTATTTTTTGTTGTTGTTCAGTTTTTTCCATAGTGTCTGTCTCTCTGGGACCCTACTTGGGATTTTCTTGGCAAAGATATTAGAGTGGTTTGCCATTTCCTTCTCCAGCTCAATATTCAGATAAAAAAAACTGAGGCCAACAAGGTTAAGTGACTTGTCCAAGATCACACAGCTCATAAGTGTCTGAGACAATGTAACCAAATCTGTTCCTTCCAAAGTTATATATATAATCTTTTAATTGCACAGTTTGATGGTTTTTTCCTAATCTTTTTGATTTTTATCTCTCTGTAGTCCTTTCTTCCTCTTGAATATTATTTCCTCTCTGACTTGTGGTCTTGTTCTTATTTAGTCCTTCCTCTTATTCTTCGTAGCTAGTTCACTCATTATTGGTGTACCCCAAAGCGCTGACCTTTTTTTTTTTTTTTGTTATTGTTGTTGTTCTTTCTCATTTGGTGATCTCAACAGGTCCACAGTTTCATTTTTCTCTCTGAAGATGACTCCAAGAGCCATTTTAAATTTCTCTCCTCAGTCAGTTCCACATTGTGACTGCTTTTTGGATATTTTCAATTGGATGCCTTTGGGGATCTAAAGCTCAACAGGTTCAAAATAGCTTACTATTTTTCCTCTCAAACCTATCCTTCTGACTTTTGCTGTTACGAATGCTACTGTCCTTCCAGTCCCTCAGATTCATAATCTCTCAAAAAGAGATTATGGGGCAAAAAAAAATAAAGTATTAGTAAGGCAAACTAAGATATAAGAGTTGTCTTCATCATCTTTCAGGTCTCTTGTAGCACTTACCTGTTCTTCTGATATAAAACTTCTGTATTTCAATAAAGCATTTTACAATGCATTTCAAGACAGTAGTAAATTCTCCATGGCAGCCCTTTCAGGAGGCAGGATAATTTCATCTTTAGGGACTTTTCGAAGGGCATTGATCAATCAACCTGTAAACTTTTATTAAGAACCTCCCATGTGCCAGGCACGTATGGCACTTACATTTCAATTATAGTAGTTCAGAAGATGTACAAATTTAGAAGCATCTCTTCTAAATATTCTGTTTGTGCTCACCTTTGGTAGAACCTCCCAAGCTCTTACTGGTCTGATCAACCACAGTTGGACACACTGAATCTTAACCCCAACATGGTGATTGGTCCTCTTTGAGAATGAAGGACAACAACCAACCAAACAACCAATGTGCCAGACACTTATGTGTTGGAATAGATGCCTTTTCAAATCCTCGAGACCCTATTACTAGAAACCTATATCTTCTGAAGTCTTTTTTTTTTGTCAATTGTTATTTCCCCCTCTAGTTAAGTAATTTTCCTAATTTCAGCAACTGCATTTTCCAACAGATGGAAATTGTTCAGATTTTTTTTTGAAGTGTCTACACAAGATGAACCCAAGCCTAATGAATATGTTCATTCCTTTCCACTCCCTCTTCTTCCTGTCCTCAATTATGGGCCTTATGATGGATGATTAAAGGTCTGGAATTAATTAGGGTTGCTAGGACCCAGCCCCAAGCACTCTGCACTAAGCTTTCAGTAACATTTTGTTAGATGCTTGACTTTTGCCTTGGTGACCTGTGTAAGCATTTCCCTGGAGATGTTAAATCTCTGTGTTGTGGTGACATACATAAATTATCCAGTGACTATAGGGCATCCTTACCTCTCTTGATATTCCTAGAAATCCCAAATACTAAGTCCCATCTTTAGCTCTCTCATTCTCAGTCTAATCACACTTTTTTTTTTGTGGTAACCCCACTTGAATAATAGAGTTCCATGCAGTTGGTGACTGGGTTTGATACTTTAGATTAATTTAGTTTATATTTGCCATGTACTTCATAGTCATCTTAGGAGATCCCCTAAAGTAAGTCTGAAGTCCTTTGTTCTAAGAAGGATACTAGCTCTTTCCACTCATTCAGCAAACAATAATACTATCTTGTGTGGATAGTGAACTAGTTTTGGAGTTAGCATGACCAAAGGTTAAATCACCTAACATATTCTACTTGTGTAACCGTGGACCTGGGCATCAGTTACTTTACTTCTCTCAATTATCAAACAATATTCATATCAGCTGCAGACCTATTCTCTATTGATATAGGGAATTCCCTCCCTTGACAATTTTTTATACCAATGAAATTCCATATCTTGGCACCATTTTATAGATGAAGAAATGGGAAGCTCAGAGAAAGCAATTGACTTGCTCGAGGCTAGTAACTGAGGATCTTGTTTCTAAATCTTCCAACTTGGTCAGATTCCTTAGCACTTTTTACTATAACAGCTTGTCTCTGATGGCTCTATGGTAGATTCTCATTACTGAGTCTTTGATGAAGCCATCAAAGGTAGGAATCATTTGATCATAGCTATAGAGCTTAGTTTCGGTCATGTCCAACTCTTTGTAATTCTATTTGAGGTTTGGAAAAGACACTGGAGTGGTTTGCCATTTCCTTCTCCAGCTCATTTTACAGATGAAGAAACTAAGGTAAACAGGGTTAAGTGACCTGCCAATGGGATACAAAGCTAGTAAGTCTCTGAAGTCAGATTTGAACTTAAGAAAATGAGGCTTCCTGATCTTTCCATTGTGCAGCACAGCATTCTATCCACTCTGCCACCTATTTGCCTTAGGGGACTTTGGAGACTATCAGATCCTTTCCCCTAATTTTATAGATGGAAAAATTCAAGAGATTCATTAACTTGGTGAAGTTTACACAGCTTGAAAGTATCTGAGGTAGAATTTGACCTCAACTTTCTTTATATATTTTTCAATATGAGTCCCTAAGTCTGGTGATCTGTCTACTCTACTGCACCATTGAGCTAAGCCATAGGGAAGCAAATAGCAGTTGAAATCAGTTGTTCTGTGTGTACCAACTTTTACCTCATTCAGACAGGATTTAGATTGGTGGTTACTATAAAATGGGGATGGGGAAACTTTTCTGTTAAGGGCCATTTGGATATTTATAAAATCAATTTGTGAGCTATATTCGATGAAACGTTTAATTAATTCATGCTTAAAAACTACTAGATTTATTAAATTTTGAGTCCCATCTACAATTGCCTTGGCAACACTGGACCCATAGAATAGGAGGGCCAGAGGTTTCCACCCTGCTTACTGATGTCCCTTTGAACCACTTCAGCAGGGCTTGTTTGCCTTGGGAAAAGTGAGAGGAAAGAAGTAAAAGTTAGATGAGCCTTATTTGTGGCAGGCCTGGGAGGTGGATGGGAGTACTGCTTCTCCTGTCCCTCTTGGTCTTTGTGTGGCCCTGGTGAAGCCTGTGCTTTAAACCATGTGCTGACTTTTCTGTAATATTGGGTAAAGGGAGCACTGAAGGTTACAGGAAGGGTGATGACTGTGTGCCTATGACAGTCCATGTCAGCTGTATCCTTGACATGCCCTTCTGAGCCTGTTCCTATTGTCTTAACTGGGCCTTTGTTGTGGATTCCGACAGATTCTTCTGTGATGCAAAAGGACAAATGTGTTGATTGGCCTTGGAGATGGAAGACCTGAGATCTATATTTGGCTCACCTGAGTATGGGCAAGTCATTTAGCTTTTGAGGCCCCAGTTTTTTCCCCTGTAAAATAACTTGAATTAGATTATTTCTAAAGTCCTCTTGAGCTCTTTTTTCTTCAATCTGTGATTTAGTCAATGACATTACTTTTCTAGGGACCTCTAGAATGAGGCAGACCTGTTTCAGGATCTTTGTTAGCTTAGGTTTTCTACATTGCAGGATGAAGAAAAGGAACTGATGAGTCTGGGTTAATTTTTAGTTCCTTTAATTGAATTAAATAACATCCAGTTATAGGAATCAGTCACAAAAATCTTCTTACAAATGATTCTCCATTCTTTAGAGTTCTTCCATCCACCCTCCACTTCCTGCTATTTTGAAAACCATATTTTCTATTGTTATGGAAGATAAAATCTTTAGAATCTTATCAACAAGCATTTGTACTAAATACTGTGTTGGAACACAAATACAAAAAATAAAAGAATCTCTATCAACAAGGAGCCTCTATTCTGGTGGCTGAGACAATCATATGAAATATATAAAGTTAAATAAAATTATATTCCAAGTATAAGGTAGTTTGGGAGGGAAGGCCCTAATAGTTGCAGAATTTGGAAAGGCTTCCTAAGAATTTATTTATTTTGTTCAATTTCATTTTTATTTTCAGTTCTAAATTGTCCCTCTTTTTTACCCTTCCCTCTCTCATTGAAAAAACAAGAATTACAAAATGCATTATACATATGAAATCAAGCAAAATATATTAATACATTAGCCATATTTTGGGGGGGGGAGTGGTTGAAGGGTGAACAAGAAAATGAAAGAAAAATATGATTTAGTCTGAACTCTTGAGTCCATCAATTCCCCATTTACAGATAAGAGCATATTTCATTATGAGTACTTTTGAATTCTGGTAGATCATCTTTCTGATCAGAGTTACTGTGCCTTTCACAATTGATTATCCTTACAATAATGCCCTTACTGTGTAGATTGCACTCTGGGTTCTGCACACGTCACTTTGAATCAACTCATAAAATCTTTCCAGGTTTTGCTGAAACCATCTACTTCATCATTATAGCACAATAATATGCCATCACATTCATATACCATAACTTCTTCATTCATTTCCCAATTGATGGGCACTTAGTTTCTATTTTTTTTTTTTTTTTTTTTGCTACCACCAAAAGAACTGCTATCAGTTTATGGGAGGGGGAGAAATGTCACATAATTAAGCAGGGGCAGAGTTCATGTTAATGACATATATTTATGTAATATGATGTATTTATATAATTTTATGTGATGTGCAGTGTTTGACATGTATAGTTGCCTCATTTGACCCTTAATAACACCATGGGGTAGGAACTATTATGATTCCAGTTTTATATATGAGGAATCTGAGGGTGAGAGGTTAGGTAACTTGTACAGGGTCATAGCATGAGTAAGCATCTGAGACAGGATTTGAACCCTAGTCTCCCTGACTCCAATGTTTTATCCATCGTACCACAGAGTCTCTTACTACAGAGCTTGAATTACAACCTAGGTCTCTTGGCTTCCCAACCTGTGTCCTTTCCACAGTTCATGAAATGAAATAGATCCTAGAAATAAGTGGCTCGGGAAAATGAGAGACTCATAGCACCAGACTGGCATTGGCCTTGGATTGACCACATAGTCTAATAGAATGCTAAACTTGGAATTGGAGGGCTGGGATCCTGACTCTGCTACTGGCTTTCAGTGGAATTAAGTGATTTGCCTAAAGTCACACAGCTAGTCAGTTATTCACACAGCTAGTCAATTATTAAGTGTATTGAGGTCGGGTTTGAACTCAGGTCCTACTGACTCCAGGGCTGGTGCTCTTTCCTCTGCTCTACCTAGCCGCCCCATAATATCTGTAAAGTAAGAGAATTGGACTAGATGACCTAAAATTCCTTCCAGCTCTAAATCTATAATCTTATGATTTCCTATGTGTTTAGCAAGCAGATGGTTGCTTCATTCTTCAGTGATCTGTCATCTCATTGACATGGACATTTCCCTCTCCTGCTGCAGATCAGAATCCATTCAGACCTTCTTATCCTGTGTGATTCTTGACCAAGTCTTTCCTTAAATCCTCCAAAGTCCTCTCCTCTCAGTGCCCTGTAGGCTGGTTCTCTCTAGGTTTTGAGAGTAATAATGTAACCTATTAATCTTCTGTCTTCCATCTATATCTTTGTTGCTACATGACCAACCCATCATGTCTTTGATATTATTACCTTTCACAACATTGCTTTAATAGCTTTTTTGTAGAGTTTATAGAGCAGGGCTGCTAATGATTGCATCCTATTCATATCTACCATGCATCTTTCCATTTCTTTGGGTCACCCGCATTTGCGGCTCTCTTGAAATTGCAGTATTTCTTAATTCTCAGCAGTGCCATCTTGCTCGGCAGTAGTGAGCAACTCAGGATCTGTAAAAGCTCGCTGTCATTTTCCTGGCTGATCATTTGTTGTTTGTGCTCATACAAATATTGTACATGAACACAAACAAACACACATTATACTGAGTGTATATCTGTGTACGTGTATGTGTATATATGGGCAGCTAATGGCACAGATAATTGAATGCTGGGCCTAGAATAGGAAGATTCATTTTTCTGAGTTCAAATCTGGCCTCAGACACAATCATCAGCTGTGTGACTCAGGCAAGTCATTTTTTAGCCCTGTTTGCCTCAGTTTCCTCATTTATAAAATGAGTTGAAGAAGGAAATGATGAATCACTCAATATCTTTGCCAAGAAAATTCCAAATGGGATCATGAAGAATTGGACATGACTGAAAACTGAGTGTACAACAACAGTATGCATATGTGTATATGTACACTCTCATGTGCATATGCACACACTTTCATATTTATATACCAATATTACACATATATGTGCTTTATATATTATGTTCATGTGTATTTCATGTATATGTTATATACATGACCTATTTTTTAAAAGTCACTCTAGAACTGGGTAATGAAAGATCCATGAGTGCAAGCTAGTCTCCATATATGTCACCTTGCTACATAGAAAATGCTTCTGTGCTTTCTGTCCAAGCTTTCTTTCATTTGTGGAGACACAGAATGTTTTTTCCCAAAGAATACATATTTCCTGACATCTGTGCATTCACTCAAATGATGTTACTACTGAGAAATTATTTCTTAAGTGTAATTGAATCTAGTCAAGCAATTTGAACTCCTGCCTCAGTTCAGAGATGAAAATGAGGCGAGGTAATTTCATTTTGTGACTGAAGTGATAATGCAAATACCAGGGGATTTTAATTTGGGTCTAAGTAGAATAATGGTTAATCATTTTTGTGCATCATTAGTTATATTGCCAGTTAATGAGAGACTTCACATTTCTCCTTCCTGGATTTAGGACTTCATCAATTCTAGAAGCATAGATCTAAAACTGTAAGGGACCTCATAAGTCATCTAGTTGGACCTTCTTATTTTACAGATGAGAAAACTGAGGCCAGTAAAAATCAAAAACTTGATTTAGCTCACATAGCTAGAAGAAGTAGTAGAATCCGGTTTGAAATCCAGGTCCTCTGGATTCCGTATCTTCTGTTCTTTCCCCTGCTGATAAATACTGATAAATTCTAGTCATATGTGTTTATAAATGAACAGAGTGCACATGGGAAGTAATTAATTGCAGCTTGTTAATTAAAAACAAACCTTCTATTCCTTAAGAAATAGGAGGTTTTCAGGATTTAACAACATGGATGCTGCTTAATGAAGACATTTCATTAAGGACTTGACAGTGTCCTGTCAAGGGGAATGAATCCAAGTAGGAAAAAATGAGATTTGGTATGTCAGAGGGAAAAATGATGTTCGTACTTATACCCAGGAAATGGGGATTAGCTCCCCTAAGTGATGAACAGTTAGACCATTTTCTCTTTCATGCTTCTAGATGGTCTGTTTATGGAGGCTGCAGCCCCAAGAAGCTAGTTATCATTTAGACAGAACTGGGAATATCGTAGATGCTAAACCCCTTTAAACTTGAACAGGGAAGACAGATTATTAAGAAATACCTAATAAACTTATCTGTCAATGCAAGGGGCTGCCTTGGGAGGTGATGAAATCATTTTTAATGGGAAGATGTGTATTTGGAAACTGAATGTTGAAGAGTATTCATGCATAAGCTAAGAACTGAACTAAGTAAACTCTTAAATTCTTTCCATCTGTGATAATCTGTTTCTAATGTCTCTTATGTTCTGTTGTCTATGGCCTCTTCTAGTTTAATTATTCAATTTATAACTCTAACAGCAGGTAGCAGGACCCTGTTATTCTAGGGTTTTCTGTACATGTTGTGCCTTTTAAGATGTGATCATTCAAGAGGGAAAAGTCCTGTTTTAGTGGATAGTTGGGAAACCTAGTTTTTGTAGTATCATAAAATCTTAAAGAGTTGAGAAGGATTTTGCTTAATTTACTCCAGCTGCTACCCAAATCATGAATTAGGTACATTCAACATCCTCACAATATCCCCAGCTCTGCTATTATCTAGTTGTTAGCCTTGAATGAGCTTGTCTCTGAGTTTCAGTTTTTATCAATTTTATCTATAAAATGGTAGGCATGTACTAAATTAATAATTTTACCATTTAGTAGGTCTACATGTGATCTCAGAAGGCATCTGATCCAGCCTTCAGCCTTATGGATAAATACCTCATGAATGTAACACGAACCTTTCTTGACAGGTGAACAGCTAGCTTCTGCCATCCAGCCAATGACTGGGAACTGAATACTTCATGAATCAGCCCGTTCTACTATTATTCAGCTCTGATTATTAGAGATCCCTTAATTTGAAATGTGCCTTCTAGCTATTTCTCTAGAGGAACAGAGGGTAAATCTAACCCCCCCCCCCTTCTCTGTGACAGCCCTATACAAGTTTTCTTTGCTTTATGCTAAACCTCTTTGGTTTCTTTACCCATATGACATAATTCCTAACTTCCTTACTGTTTTGGTTTCCCACCACCAAGCCTCACTCCCTGCTCTGTCAGTTAGAGATCTAAAGCTTTTTTCCAGCCAAGTGTTCCATATTAACCTCCTGAGGGGTCATCCTCAACATATGGCAAATACATATATTACTAGGGTTATGTATGTAGCATGTGAGAGATGTATGGACAGAAGTGGCAAGATTTGCAAACTGATTAGATACTGAGAGGCAATATATCATAGAAGATGGAGCAGTGGACTTGGAGTAAGAAAGACCAGGATTCCATTTCCACTTCTGATAGTTTATAACAGTATGATCCTGGACCGTAGCTTGTTTTACATAGCTAAGTCATTGCTACCTCCAAATGGACTAGTTACTTACAATTCCTCTTCTCAACAGGAGCTATTGACAGGTTTGAATCTTAGGAGTTTAGAGGTTATTTTCCTTTCACACGTTAAAGCTTCCCAACTGAGAGACCATCCTTCTCTTTCCCTTTCTCCCCCTTCTCCCCACTGGTATAGTGAGAAAAGTACTTCAGGACTGGCCACCCCAGCATTCCCACCTTCACTTCTCCTCCCAGGGGAAGTCTCACCCTTTTTTAAGCATTCAAACAAGTTCTATTTATGAAACATTCCATTTAATTTTATTACTCTCTCTGCTTCTTTGAAGTGGAAGATAGCATTTCATTCAGAAAAGACACTTTAAAGGTTAAACTGGCACAAAAGAGATGGAAAAGATCATATGTTTTGTATCAGTCAAAATCTGAGGATAGTGCTTGCTGTATCCTAAAGGAAGAATGAAACTTAATGAAGAGTTTTATTGGGATATCACTGATTTTCTTCTTATATCTCAGATCTTTACTTTCTCTTCCTTAAACCTCTTGCCCTTTCTTTTCCATTTCTCTCCCTCCTCCCTTCCCCTCCACCCCATCTCCATTGCCTTCCTGAAAATTTTCCCAGCCCCTTATTTTTCCCTTGGGACCATGAGACTGTAATTCTAGGGAGAGTTCACTTCTAAAATGAGTGTCTTCTCATCTTCTAAAGTCTTACCTGGGATCTCAGTGAACACCCCTAGCTTCCTTTCAGTAGGGGACATATTCAGTAACTGAGTGAAATCACTTAACCCTGCTTTGTAATAAAATAAACTTCTATTGGTGGTGTTTGTCTTTGATGGTGTGTTGAGGCTCAAACATCATTCCCTGGAGTGCAGTTGTTTTTGTTGAGGGGGCAGTGGAGGGAGTGTGAGGAAGGGTTTGGAGAGAAGGAGATAGAAATACAGCTTTTTGGTTAAAAGAGAAACTGCCACTATTTGCCCAGACAGAATTCATCGGGATTGCCAAGGACTCTCTAAATGGAAAGATCAATATTTTAAGTCTTCAAAGCCATAGTTATTTCAGGTTGGAAAGGTGGGGAGGGAATTAACAACTGGTGAAGAGATCAGGAAAGATTTTGTATAGAAGGTCATGTTTCCTCTGAGTCTTGAAGGAAGTGAGAGATTCTATAAGATGGAAATGAAGAAGAAAGAGAAAGCCATTGACTGGAGTGTAGAGTATGGGAAGGAGAACATTGTAGTCTCTTGAAAGCCAAACAGAAATTTATTTTGTCCTACAGGCAATGGGGAATTTTTTCACCAGAGAAGTGACATGGCCACATCTAAACTTAAGGAAACTCATTTGAGAAGAAAATTGTTTGGAGTGCAGAGATGAGGTAGGGAGACCATTTAGAGACCATTGCCATAGTCCAGACAAGTGATAGTGAGGGCCTAAGCTAAGTAGGGTTGTATGTGTAACATCTGAGAGTATAGACAGAAATGGCAAGATTGGCAAACTGATTGGATGTTGAGAGGCTAAATATCATAGAGGATATAGCAGTGGGCTTGAAGTCAGAAAGACCAGGATTCAATTTCTACTTCTAATATTTAATAGCTATATAATCCTGGGCAAGTCATTTAACCTCTTTGAGCCTGAGTTTCCTCCTTTTGAAACAGAAGAGCTGAATGAGATGGCCTCTTTCATTCCAAATCAGATCTTTGATGCAGAATATGAGGAAAAGTAAGCATTTGAGGATGATACTGAGGTTATGAACCTGAAAGATTTAAAATATGATGGGGTCTTCAACAAATAGGGAAGTTTAGTAGAAAAGTGAGTTTAAAGAGAAAGAGAACTTCTGTTTTGAATGTTAGGTTTGAGATATTTGTGGATTATTGCTATTCAGTCATTCAGTCTTGTGAGATTCTTCATGACCCCATAGTTCATGGGGTTTTCTTGGCAAAGACTGGAGTGGTTTACCATTTCTCTGACTAGTTTTATGCAAGCAGGATTAAGTGACTTATCCAGGGTAAAACAGCTTATAAGTGTCTGAGATCAGATTTGAAGGCTGATATTTCTGATTCCAGGAACAGTACTCTGGCCATTATACCATTTGGTTCCCCTGTCTATGGTACGTCCAGTTTGAAATGTCCAACAGGCCTTAAGTGATGTGAGATTACAGCTTTGGCCAGACGTTGGGCCCAGTGAGAGGAACATTTTTTTTTAGGTTGACTGCTTCCTTTAAGGAGTCAATGAGACTATTTGGATATGGTTGGTTAGGAGGATGGGGGGGGTGGTGTTTAAAAAGCCCAACCTGTGAAGAGACGACATTCCTGTTGCCTGTCAGAATTCCTACTCTCTGGTAGACATCTTTTGATTCAACTAGCTGCCCTGGAAAATGCAGGGAGAATCTTCCCTCTAGGGAGAAAGGATCAGAATCTATTTGTAATGAATTACATCCTTTTAATCTTTTTGTGAGTAAATTTATTTTAATTAAATTTTTAGGCCCTTAAGTGTTTTCTTGCAATCTAAATCCCAAGCCTGAATTAATGGGCCAGTGAGCTAGGTCAGGCCCAGAACATAATGGATATATAGATCTGTGAGTCCTTTGTAGTGGGATGATCAATCAACACACACACACGCACACACACACACACACACACACACACACACACACCCCTCATGTTCTCAAGTCTCTCTTGGGGAACATACCAGGCAAACAGCTGTACAAACAAGATCCATGTACAGGTTCAATTGGGGGTAATTCCTGAGGGAAATCTCGGAAGGATGATGGAATCCTGGGAAAGCCTTCCTGATGAAGATGGGGATATAGCTGAATTGAAGGAAGGTTGAGGAAGCTTTCACAGAAGACAGCCTGTGAAAAGGCTAGGAGTTAGGAGATGGAAATTCACCTTCAAGGAGCAGAGAGGAGGCCAGGATTGCAGGATATGGAGGGGAGGAAGGAGGAAGAAGACTAGTGAGATAGAGAAGAGCAGAGTTGTAAAGGGCTTTGAAAGCAAGAGGTTTTTTTATTTTTTTTATTTTTGAGGTATTTAGGTGTCGTTGGAGTTTATTGAAGAGGTGATATGATATGGTCAGTTTTGTGTTTTAGAAAGATGTTTGACAGTTGACCAGAGGGTGGATCAGAGAGGAAAAAGACTCAGTAGGGATATCAACTAGGAGGCTATTATAACACAATAGAACGATAGTAATGATAATAAAAATAAAATTATAATAGCTATTGGAGGCTTGTACCAAGGTAGTGATAGTATCAGAGGAGAAAAGGGACATATAGTAGGGCATGGTAGCCTCTAGTGAGGGGCAGCTAAATGGTAGAGTAGATAGAGTGCCAGGTTTGGAGTCAGGAGAACTTGAGTTCAAATCCAGCCTCAGGTACTTCCTAGCTATATGACCCTGGCTAAGGCACTTGACCCTGTTTGCCTCGATTTTTTTTTCATCTATAAAATGAACTGGATGAGGAAATGGCAAACTACTCCAGTATCTTTACCAAGAAAACTCCAAATGGAGTTCACTGTGACTAATTGACACCCCATGTCCCACCAAAAAAAGGGATCTAATAAAGGTTTTTTTTTTTTTTTAAGGTCATGAATTGAAGGCAGTAAGGAAGGAAGCATATATTCAGGATAGATTGAACAGCCAGGACTAAGATCTTTGTCTCCTTACTCTGCTAGATCAGTGTTCTTCCCTCTGAAGTTCTACGTATATATGGTTAGTTAAAGCACTTAAATGTATATCTCATTTTACTGAATCATTTTCAGTTATCTCCACTAAAGTCTTTTCTAAGTATGTGCAGGTGATCATTAATTCTTTAAAGCTTCTGCCTTGGTCTGACAAATTTAAGTTGGGACCTAATGGTCTTATCTGAAGACTAGCTTAATTGAGGAGAGGAGTTCATCATTATAGGGTTGGACATCAAGTCAGGGTCCTTTTCTGAAGTCCTAGCATGAAAACTCATGAAAAGTAGCTACTAAGGCATGGAGAGATTGTAACCTTCATGGGAGGGGAAGGAAAGAGAAACGGATATACTGATGGGGTTGGTGACTCTTAAGTAATGGGATTATTTTTTGGATATCATATTTTTCTCCCAAGCTTGACTTTAGGCTCATGGAAGGCTGAGGTTATGCCATCTTGTTTGTTTTGTTTGGTTTTGGTTTTGGCTTTTAATCTCCTATAGTACTGGGCATGATGGAAGCAATTTATTATTTCTAGAATTATAGAAACTCAGTTCTGGAAGAGATCTTAGGAGAGTGGTTCTAACCATCCTTTTCAGGTGTATAGGTACCCTTTAAAAAAATATTAGAAATATCCTGACACGATAATTGCAATTGTACATTTGTATTCATCGATTGAGATAAGTGATGACCAGAAGATTTCAATGACATTTTAAAAATTATTAATCACAACAGTATTTGCATACATTTGGAAACACTAATTATCTGCTTTGCAAACTGGTTCAAATCATTTTTAACGTGTCAGAGGTGAGAGTCATACCCAGGTCTTTTCTGATTCCAAGTTCATTGTCTTTTCTACTATATAATGCTACTTTTTAATGGATCTGTAGACCCTTTGCAAAACCTCTCTATCTGCCCTTCCACTCAACCCTCCAACTCCATGGACCACTAGTTAGAAAGTACTGTTTTAGTCCAATCTCATTTTCCAGATGGGGGAATTAGTTTTCTCAAAGGAACATCCAGTTAATGGTGGGATCTAAGTTAGAACTAGACAAATGGAAAGATATTGTGTATGTGCATTTCACATAATTTTTCCTTTTATTTTTCTTTCTTTTTTCTTTCTGATGCAGCAGTCCAGTTCTGGGGACTTCAGAACTCTTCGGAAGGGGCTGTCCCCATATCACTCAGAATCACAGCTGTCATCATTGCCACAGTACCAGGATGCCCTGCAGAACGTAAGAGCCCTTTGTGCTGACCAGCTGGAAGGGGGTGGTCAGGGGAGCTGAAATAAAGCTCAGACAATTAGTGGAAATATCCCAGAACCGTGTTTTAGTACTTTAGGATCTTTACGTCTCCAAATTGTGCCACGTGTCTTTTGTGTGGTTATTGGCAAATCACTTCGCTGGGTCTCATTTTATTCATCTTTTTATGTAGGGCTTGGAGTCCTCTAAAGTCTCATAGAATTATGGTCCTCTCAAGTTAATACTATCTTTTCAGACTTGGAAAGAATGTTTTATTCTGAATTGGGGGATGTTATAACACATGAAATGGTACAATCAAATGATTTCTGGATTTGAAGTCACAAGGCTCTCTCTATAAGCTTCCATTTTTTCATCTGAAAAATAAGAGGATTGGACTAGATGACTTCTAAGATCCCTTCTAGTTAGCATAATGGATAGTGTACTAGACATGGAGTCAGAAAATCCTGAGTTCAATTCTAGCTTCAGACCTGACTTTGGTCAAGTCACTTAATCTTTATCTATCTCAGTTTCCTCTTCTGCAATAGGATTGTTGAGAGACTAAAATGAGATCATATTTATAAAGAACTTAAAGCTCTATAGATCATCATCAGGGGCAGGTAGATGGAATAGTGAGTAGAGCATTGGGCATGAAGTCAGGAAGACCTGACTTCAAATTCTGCCCTCAGACACTTAGTAGCTGGGCAAGTCACTTTTCCATGTTTGTCTCAGTTTCCTTATCTGTAAAATGAGCTGGGGAAGAAAATGACAAAAGCACTCCTTTTTCTTTGCTGAAAAAACCCCAAATGGGGTCATGGTGAATTAAACACAACTAAAAACAACCAAGCAACGATAACAAAAAAAATCATCATTGTCATCATCATCATCATCATCTATTATTTCTCCCTCAAGTAGTATAGGTTGTTATCAGCAGGGAAAGCAAAATGTAAGTACATTGTACTATACCAGCCTGGTGAAGTTGCCAAGTCCAGATTGCTGAATTAAGTTATTTTTCCAATAGCCTGGACCATGGCAGGACTCACACTCTGAGAATTGGGAACTGTCCCCAAATCTCATTTTGAAGTTTCTCTTATTTTTGTTGGCTCCAAACATAAATATCTAGTGTCTGCTTGCTTACTTTCCTATAAAGAAGGCCTTACATGCTTGATGAAAAGAAATGGGGAAAGTGGGTCTTGGGCTGGCCTGGGGAGGCTTCAGATTCTGTCTCCCTTGCTCCTTTGTTATATATGACAGGTGTGACCATTAGCATCCCCTCCTTTGTGTTAAGGGACATAAGGACCTTAAGCTGGACATTTGACCTCCCTTCTCCCTCCATCTCATCCAAACTAAAGGAGTTTTTATGTAAAACATATACATAGGACTTTGAATTAAAATCTGACCTCAGACAATTCCTGTATGACCTTGGGAAAGTCACTTAACCTCTGTTTGCCTCAGTTTCTCTTCTATAAAATAGGTATAATAATGGTACCTACCTCCCAGGGTTTTTGTGAGATTAAAATGAGATCTTTATAAAATGTTTTGCAAAACTTAGTGACATATAAATGTTAGTTAATACTACTCTGACTATGATTACAACTTCTGCTATTAACTAAGAGATATCCAGGATATGATGTTGTGGTTATTGATATGTTGCAATAGGTTGAACACTGCATTTGGCATTAAAAGAACTGGATTAAAGTCTTGGTTTGGCTTCTTTTTGACCTTGAGGAAAGGCTTTCCTTCTCTGGCTCATGTTTTTGTCCTATAAAACAATGGTGTTGGACTAGATGACCTTCAGGTGCATTTTAGTTCAGTAACTCTCATTTAGGATCTGCCTTATTCAGGGTAAGGGCATCTAGATGGCTCAGTGGATAGAACAGTGGCATGAAGTCAGGAAGACCTGGGTTCAGATCCACCCTCAGATACTTACTAGCTGTGTGACCCTGGGCAAGTCACTTAAACTTGTTTGTCTCAGTTTGCTTATCTGTAAAATGAGTTGGAGAAGGAAATGGAAAACTACTGCAGAATCTTTGCCAAGAAAACCCTGAATGGGGTCAAGAAGAGTTGGTTAAACTGAAAAATGACTGAATGACAATCCTAATGTAAGGCTGCATGTACTGTTTATTGGTTATGATAGAATGTACTGTGTGCCAGACTCTATACTAAACTTTATGTGTAAACATACTTACATAAACATGTGTAGACATGTATATTTTGCACATGTATATGTATGTGTATTCCTATGCTAGGAAAGGAAAAAAGTTTGTCCTCATTTCTCTACTCTTTCCTGCATAGATAAGGATATCTCCAGTTGTCCTGATTCATATTTGGCCACAGAAAGTGAGGTTGGTGACTTTGCACAGCCCCTTCCTCACTCAAATCCAATTCATGTTATTGTCATGACATCACCTCCCTGATGATGTAGTCCTCTTGGAGAATGAAGGAGAAACAACAACAACAGATTGTTAGAACTTGAAGGGATTTTATAGGTCCAAATCCTTGCCCTGAGGGGCATGAACCATTCTGCACGTGAGCATGTGTACATGTGTGTGTGTATGCATGCCTATATACACATGTATGATCAGGGAGAGTCTGTTAGTGAACACATGTACACATGGGAAATTTGGAGACAAACATGTTACAGAAACAACATAAATACACTTGTCTAACACATGGACAACAAATTTATGAGTAGGGGGTTCTTGCTCACAAGTGGCAAGAACAGAAGCTCTCTGTATACATGTGTTTGTATTATACATATACATGCACATGTTTTTACATATTGTGCATTATTATAATACATAGATGCATATGTCTAATATGAACATATACACACACACCCATACACATACATGCAAAAAGGTGGTTGCTACTCTTCAGGGGTTCACTTTTTTTTAGCCTTTTTGCAAGGCAGTGGGGTTAAGTGACTTGCCCAAGGTCACACAGCTAGGTAATTATCAAGTGTCTGAGGCTGACTTTGAACTCAGGTCCTCCTGACTCTAGGAGCAGTGCTCTATCCACTATGCCACTTAGCTGCCCTGAGGTTCACTTCTTAATGGTGAAAGGCAATACTTCTAAAGAGGTGCTAAAGAGGAAGGAAGAGCAGAAAGGAAGGAAGAAGGCATGAGGGCCCAGGAGAGGGCATGGTGGTAGACTAGAGGAAGTGGCCTAGTGACCAGGTTCCCAACTAGACAAGACAAAAAGTTCATACATTGTAGCCAAGGTGGAGCTGTAGTTTGTGAAGAGTTGGAGGCAATTACTCAAATATGCTGTTAATTTGGGCGGGGGGAGATGCATATATAATGGATGACCTGGAAGTGTTCTGATGATTTGCACAATGTCTTTAAATGACAATAATTATCAATAAGAATTAAAAAAGATAACAGGTTCCCCATAAAGTGGGTTTGGAGGCCTTTTTAAAAATTAGAAGAAGCATGTGAAGATGGAACTCTACCTAACTCTTTCTATGACACCAATAATGGTGCTGATACCTAAACCAGGAAGAATTAAAACAGAGAAAGAAAACTAGACCTATCTTCCTGATGAATATAGATGCAAAAATCTTAAATAAAGTCTTAGCAAAATGATTACAACAAGTTATCACTAGGATAATACACTATGACAAAGTAGGATTTATTCCAGGGATTCAGGGTTGGTTCAATAATAGGAAAACTGTTAGTATAATTAATTACATCAAAAACATACTTAGCAGAAATCATATGATCACATCAATAGATGCTGGAAAAGCTTTTGACAAAATACAGCACCCATTCTGAATAAATAAAAACACTAGAGAGTGTAGGAATAAATGGTTTGTTCCTTAGAATAATAAGCAGTATCTATCTGACATCATCAACAAGCATTATATGCAATGGGAATAGGCTAGAGGCATTCCCAATAAGATCAGGGGTGAAACAAGGATGCCCATTATAACCACTTCTATTCAATATTGTATTAGAAATGTTAGCCCCAGGGGTGGCCAGGTGGTGCAGTGGATAAAGCACAGGCCCTGGAGTCAGGAGTACCTGGCTTCAAATCCGGTCTCAGACACTTAATAATTACCTAGCTGTGTGGCCTTGGGCAAGCCACTTAACTCCATTTGCCTTGCAAAACAAAACAAAACAAACAAAGAAAAAAAGAAATGTTAGCCCCACCAATAAGAGAGAAGAAAAAGAAATCGAAGGTATTAGAATAGGGAAGGAGGAGACAAAACTCTCACTCTTTGCAGATGACATGATGGCATACCTAGAGAATCCCAAAAAGTCATCTAAAAAGCTACTAGAAATGATTAGTGATTTTAGCAAAGTAGCAGAATATAAAATAAACCCTCATAAATCCTCAACATTTCTGAATATGACTAGCAAGATACAACAGAAGGAGCTAGAAAGAGAAATCTCATTCAAAGTAACCTCAGACAAAATAAAATACCTGGGAGTCTACCTGCTAAGGCAGACTCAAGAACTTTTTGAAAACAGTTACAAAACTCTTCTCATGGAAATAAAATCAGATTTAAATACCTGGGTAAACATCAACTGTTCATGGATAGGTCAAGCTAATATAATAATATAATATAATAATATAATAATAATATAATAAAAATGACAATTTTACCAAAACTAAACTACTTACCACCTCTTTAGAAGTATTGCCTACCAATCAAAATTCCAAAAAATTACTTAAATGAGTTAGAAAAAGTTGTAAGTAATTTTATATGGAGAAATAAAAAGTCAAGAATTTCCAGGGATTCAATAAAAAAAAGTGCAAAAGAAGGTGGCTTAGCCTTACCAAATCTAAAATTATATTATAAAGCATCAGTCATCAAAACTGTCTGGTATTGGCTAAGAAAGAGTACTGGGTCATTGGAATAGACTAGGTGCAATAGCAGGAAATGATCATAGTAATCTGCTGTTTGATAAACTCAAGAGTCCAGCTATTAGGATAAAAACTCTCTTCGATAAAATCTGTTGGGAAAATTGGAAGTTAGTATGGAAGAAACTTAGATTAGACCAACACCTCACACCCTATACCAAGATAAGATTCAAATGGATACAGGATTTAGACATTAAAAAACAATATTATAAGCAAACTAGAAGATCAAGGAGTAGTTTGTCAGATCTATGGAAAGGGAAACAGCTTATGATCAAGGAAGAGATAGAGAACATCATTCAAAACAAACTAGATAATTTTGACTACATTAAATTAAAAAGCTTTTGCACAGACAAAATCACTGTAACCAAGATCAAAAGAAATATTGTTAATTGGGAAATGATTTTTATAACTAGCATTTTTTTTTTTAGGTTTTTGCAAGGCAAATAGAGTTAAGTGGCTTGCCCAAGGCCACACACACAGCTAGGTAATTATTAAGTATCTGAGGCCAGATTTGAACTCAGGCACTCCTGACTCCACGGTCGGTGCTCTATCCACTGTACCACCTAGCCACCCCACAACTAGTATTTCTTACAGAGGACTCATTTCTAAAATATACAGAGAACTGAGTCAAATTTTCAAAAAAACAAGCCATTCTCCAATTGACAAATGGTCAAAAGATATGCAAAGGCAATTTACAGCTGAGGAAATCAAAGTAATCCATAGTCATATGAAAAATTGCTCCAAATAATTACTCATTAGAGAAATGCAGTTAAAGCATCTTTGAGATGCTCCCTCATACCTCTCAGACTGGCTAATATGACCAGAAAGGTCAGTGATCAATGTTGTAAGGGATGCGGGAAATCTGGGACACTAATACATTGTTGAGGGAGCTGTGAACTCAACCAACCTTTCTGGAGAGCAATTTGGGATTGTGCCCAAAAGGCAACAAAAATGTGTATACCCTTTGACCCAGCAATACCACTACTTGCATCTATACCCTGAAGAGATGATGAAAAAGTGTAAAAAAATCACTTCTACAAAAATATTTATAGCAGCCCTATTTGTGGTGGCAAAAAATTGGAAATTAAATGAATATTCTTCAATTGGGGAGATGGCTTAACAAACTGTGGTATAGGTATATCATGGAACACTATTGTTCTGTTAGAAACCAGGAGGGATGGGAATTCAGGGAAACCTGGAAAGATTTGTATGAACTGATGCTGAGTGAGATGAGTGGAACCAGAAAAACATAGTACACCCTAAGAGCAACATGGGGGTGATGATCAAACTTGATGGACTTGCTCATCCCTTCAGTGCAACAACCAGGGACAATTTTGGGCTATCTGAAATGGAGAATACCATCTGTATCCAGAGAAAGAATTATGGACTTTGAACAAAGACTAATTTGACCATTACCATCAAATTGGGGGGGCATTATATTATTATATAAATTTACTATCTCATATTTTATTTTTCTTCCTTAAGGATATGATTTCTCTGTCATCACATTCAACTGAGATCAGTGTATAACATGGAACCAATGTAAAGGCTAACAGAATGCCTTCTATGGGGGGGGTGGGGGGAAGGAAGGAAGGAAGAATAGGGGGAAAATTGTAAAAATCAAAATAAATAAAATCTTTCTTTTAAAAAAAGGGAAAAGATAAAAAAATTAGAAGGTGCAACTTGTGCCTGTAGAACAACTTCTAATCATAAAGGATTTTTATATCTATTCTCTCATTTGATCCTTATAATGCCAGGCAGGGTTTGTAGTGCAGTGTTGTCCTCTTTTTATAGCTGAGCAAATGCAGACTCTGAGAGGTGATGAGTTTTGAAGGTGATAGATACTGCTGGAAGGCCTCACATAGAGATCCTCTGCCAGTTGCAAGAGGGAACCCCAGATCCTGAGCATAAAGCTGCTGCTTGGCTCAAGCAAATGACTCTCTTTTGTTGGAGAAGACCAACTTTACACATAGGAAATAATCAGGAGACTGGGACTAATAACACAAGACTGCTCCAAACTTTCCCATGTGAATGAGCAAGCCAAGTCATTCATTTGCAAGAGCACACATGTTACCTCTGGATTGGGGGGGTTGGCAGAAGTCGGGGAGAGGGTCTGGGGAATATTGCAGCTTGGCAGGGGTTATCGACTCAAGGAGTAAGTTACAGGGAGAAGCTCTGGATAAGGAATGATGAGGCTTGCATTCATTTCAATTCAACAATCATTTTTAAAGTACTTCCATGAGGAAGGCATAGAAACAACACAATTTCTGCCCTAAAGGAAATTATATTCTTGTTAGTGGGTATAGGAGACTGTATGCAAGTAAATGTTAAGAACACAAAAAATGAAGATAGTGCTCATAACTGGAGTGATCAGGAAATGCCCCCCAAGCTGTGTTCTGAAGGGAACTAGGGATTCTTTGAGTCAGAGGTGAAGGGAGCTGGAATCTTGGGTACAGAGAGCAACAGCTATCAAGGCTTGAGTTTCCACCTTGACTCTGCCATTAATAAGCTGGGCAGCCTTGGATTACTTACTTTCCCTTCTCTGAGCCTTGGTTTCTTCATCAGTAAAATGAATGAGGTATCTTGTTCACAAGTGGTAGGCGCAGAAGCTCTCTGTACCTATGTGTTTGCATTAAACATACATATACATACATTCAACATTATGCATCATTATAATACATACATGTATAATATGTACACATGATACATATTACAGTACTAAATATACATAAGCACACACATTTGTACACATACATGTAAACAAGGTGGTTACTGCCCTTGAGGGGTTCATTTTCTAATGGTAAAAGACAATACTTCTTAAGAGGTGCTGAAGGGGAGAGAAGAGCAGGGAGGGGAGAACTGTTCCTTCCCATGACCTTCCAGGTCTGACAGTAAATGCATATATGAAAGAGATGCTAGGTGTAAGGAACTTAAGACAAACTTTTTCCTCTCCTTCTCAACAGAGTCCACGACTTGCTTCTCCTATCTCTGCATACCGTATTTCACAAATGTCAGACCTAACATTTCCAAAGCCTTGTGTGACCCCACACAAGGGGACCAGACCATCTAAATAACACTGGCAACAACCCAATTTATTTAAACATTTGCCTCTGGGACATCTTGCCTAGCTTCTCAGGAACCCACGTCCCAGCACTGAGGGTCCAGTCTTTTCCCAGGCTATCCCCTTGGTTGAACAGAAGTATCTCAAGAAACAAGATATACTGGAAAGAGTATGGCAGTCTCTCAGTGGGCAGAGAATGAAAATAATGTTTCTTCTTCCCCGTTACAATCTTGGGTCAGTTGGTCTTAGGGCACTAATTTCCCTATTTATAAAATGAGGTGACTAGATTAGATAATCTCTTAAAGTCCCTGCTAACTTTGACATTCTGGATTCTAGCTTTCATTATTCTGTATTTGCTTCTATCACTTACATTTTACAGTCTAAGTGATTTCTCCAAAATAGAAATAGTGATTGACAATTACTGTTTTATGTCTCTTACAAATCCATTTTGAGGAAAGCTGCTTATTTCAATTGATCTCAGTTTTTTAATAAGCTAGACAAAGATTCCTAATCTTCTGGAGGGGATGTGCTGAGGTTGGTGGTAATGGGGGGGTGTGAATATACATTTAAATTAAAATACACCTGCTTCCTGCAACATATAGGTGACCAGGGTGAGGGGTGGAATGACTGCAAATGACAAGGATTCACAGATATACTTAACCTCTGAGCCATAGGCCAACTTCATTTTAATCTTGCACACTCCTGGAACAATCTCCCCAATAGTACTTGGAAGTTCTCAAGGGAAAACCTTTTCATTAAACTTAGGGAAGCAATACATTTTCATTCCTTTTCTTTTTCTTTTTTTTTTTTCCTTTGAGAGTTGGAGTTAATTGACTTGCTCAGAGGCACATAGCTAGTAAGTGTCTGAGGTCAGATTTGAACTCAGGTCTTCTGACTCCAGAGTCAGTGCATCACCTAGCTTCTCCTAGTAACTTTTCTGATGGGAATATGAGAAAATATGATGATGACAGTAATGATGCAGTAGTATGGGTCAAGAGATAGAGAATAGGCCTATTATAATTCAGGAGGAGCTGGATTGAAGTTCTACCTATAACCATATTGGCGGTGGGTTCCTGGGTTCCTTTAGCACCTTGGTGCTTTGGGCCAGTGGTATCTAATTTGAATAGAAATGGATCAGCAGGATCTTGACTTATTGACATTATCTATGTTGTATTTTTGTTTTATTTTAAAGAATTTCTCAGTTACATTTTAATTTTGTCAGGAGAGAGGTTGAGTTTGACAACTGCTCTAAGCAGTTTTCTAGGACTATAAATTGCCTATAAAGTGTTGACTTGCAATGGAAGAATAATTCTTCATTTGGAATTTATAGCAGTGAAATCTTAGATCCATTCTATAACATTATTATTGTTATTACTACTACTGCTGCTGCTACTATTACATGATTTTATATTTCAACATCACTTTTTATCACTTAGGGGCAAGCTAGGTTTTGCCATGCAGAATGTTGAGCCTGGAGTCAGGAAGACCTAAATTCAAATCCAATCTCAGACACTTACTAGCCCCCTGATCCTAGTCAAGTCATTTGACCCTGGTTGCCTCAATTCTTCATCTGTAAAATGAACTGGAGAAGGACAATGACAAAGCCCTACAATAAGTTTGCCAAGAAAATCCCAAATGGGCTTTTGAAGAGACAGCTATTACTTAAAAACATTGCTTTCCATGGTACTTTTCCCAAGTACCTTCTAATCTGTTATCCCCATTTGATCTTTTCAAAAATTGGCAGTGTAGATATGATCATCCCATTTGAATGATAAGACAATGAGGCTCAGAAGAAAGAAATAATGGAGCTTGGGATGCTTCTTAGTTCCCCTGTTTGATGCTTCAAGAGTTTTCAGTGTTGTATGGACAGTGTCAAGGAGAGTAATTCTAGAATCTTCCATAAATATTAGTTTAAGTTTCTCTGAGTGACAGTCATCCTTGCTTCACTTATTTTTTTTTTGTTTGTTTTTTAGGTTTTTTGCAAGGCAAATGGGGTTAAGTGGCTTGCCCAAGGCCATCTTGCTTCACTTATAATTGTTCTCCCCTGAAGAGCTGGGAGTAGAATTTAGGCAACTTGATACAAAAGGAAATTACTTTTGCAAGTTCCATAAAGGACTTTGTCTAGAATGGGAGTGAAGGAAGCAGTTGTGGAGACATCATAATAAGTTGGGTAGGAACAAATGATGGAATGATTCCAAGTAAGATGCTGGGCAGGGTGGAAGGGGACAGGGCTGGAACATGGGCTCTTTGAGAATCAAAGGAACTGGGGATGGTTTGCCTGGAGATGACAAAGATTAAGGAAGTCATGATCCCTTGGTAGGTCATTGCTTGAGAAATGGTTAGTGAAAAAAATGTTAAATTTGAGTTTGTATCCTCGTTCTGCTGCTGTTTATTATGTGGATGATCTCTTGGGTAAGTCAAGTCACTAAACCTCTTTAAGCTTCAGTTTCCTTATCTAAAAAGTAGAGAGGTTGGATTAGACCATCAAGTTTCCTTCTAACTCTTGATCTCTCTTCTATTTTTTTTTCTTTAGGTTTTTTTGTAAGGCCACACAGCTAGGTAATTATTAAGAGTCTGAGGCTGGATTTGAACTCAGGTACTCCTAACTACAGGGCAGGTGCTATATCCACTGTGCCACCTAGCCATCCCTCTCTTCTATTTTTAGAATAGATTCTGCCATAGTTCAACCCAGCTTCAGGAGTCAAAGTCCTGATAGGGGACTGCCTTTGTCCATAATAGGGAGGTGATCATTTGCATGTTGTCTCCTTTGGTAGAATATGAGCTCCCAAAGGGCCTGGATCATATATTTGCTGCTTTGTTTTGTTTTGATTTGTGGTAAGTAATACAAAGTCTGACACATAATAAGCACTTAATAAATCCTTGCACAGATAAGCATAGGACAAACACAATAAAACCACATCAAAAAAAGTGGCCACATCAAAAAAAGACTTGTTTTTTCCTGTATCTTGTATTCACCAAGTGGATACCTCTCTCAGGATGGATAATGACATCCTTCACCATTGGTCCTCTAGAGACCAGATTGATCTTTGCATTGATCAACTTTTTTTTTTTTTTTAAGGTTTTTGCTAGGCAAATGGGGTTAAGTGGCTTGCCCACGGCCACACAGCTAGGTAATTATTAAGTGTTTGAGACTGGATTTGAACCCAGGTACTCCTAACTCCAGGGCCCATGCTTTATCCACTGCGCCACCTAGCCACCCTGATCAACTTTTTAAAGTCATTAAAAGTTGTTTTTCTTTATATTATAGTTGTTCTTTAAATTATTCCTTTGATTTTGCCACCTTTCATGCTACATCAATTTAGAGTTCCCAAGATTCTCTGATCTTTTGTTATTTCTTGGGGTGCAATAATATTTCATTACATTTGAATTCTAGATTTTAATCATTCTCCAATTATCTAAGAAAAAATTAAGTCATTCCTTTATATCCAGTTCTTTGATTTTCCCCCCTTTTAGTCCTCACTTCAGGATCAGGAAGTTTGTTTTGTTTGTTATTTCCTCCCTGGTATTATCTTCCCTCTTCACTCTTCCCTATCCCTGTTTGTTTCCCTGTTGAGTTAGATTGTGTGTGTGTGTGTGTGTGTGTGTGTGTGTGTCTGTGTCTGTGTCTGTGTCTGTGTCTGTGTGTGTTGGGGATGGGAGGGAGTTGTCCATTTCAGGTAATAGGTTCATCTTGTGTCCCTCTCCAAATCTTCCCTCCATATTTGCTTACCCCTATTATGAGAAATGGCAAATTCTGCTTCTTTCCTTTTTTCTATTCCAGTTACATTCCTCTTAATCTTCCATCACTTTCCTCTTTTAAGACCCCTCAGAACAGAACAATCTAACCCTCAGTCATTCCATTTTCTTATTTAACTTCTTCAATCTTCTTTGGAGATATTATGGTTCTAAAGGACACTTGCTGTTTTTCCCCCCTGTTAGAATGTTAGCACTATATCCATCAAACAGCTCATTCCAATTGCTTAAATGAATTTACTGCAGTAGGTTTCTCTGGACCCTTGAGTGTACATTTTCAAGTTTCTGCTCATTTTTTTAAAAAAATCATAAATGTTTAAAGTATTCTATTTTTTTCCTCTCTGCAGCTTTGAGGGTTAAGTTATTTTTTATTGTAAGCCTATCTTGTTTGCCTTTGGAAATATATTCCAAGATCCTTCCTTATTTATTTTAGAAGTTGCCAGGTCCATGTGATCCTGACAATTTCCTAGGTCCGTGAGCTCCTTTTTTCCCTCTGACATGTAAGGACTAAATTTTGACTGTGACATTCCTGAGACTTTTCCTTTTGGGATTTCTTTCAGGAAGTGATAGGCAAACTATTTTTAGCTTTATTTTCTCTTCTAGTTCTAAGAGATCTAGAAAGTTTTCACTTATGTCCCTTGAAATATAATATCTAGGATTTCTTTTTCTTTTTAACTTAGGAAGTCCAATGACTTTAATTCTTTCTCTTTATTTTTATTTTTTCTTTTCTCTTATTTTCTCTTTTATTTCCAGATTTATTTGACTTATTTCCAACTTGTTTATGATCTCAGTTATCTTCAGTTTTTTCATTCTTTTTAATTTGTTCTAATATTATCACTTGGAATCACTAATTTCTAATTTTGTAAGCTTTCTAATTTTCAGAAAGTCTCTGATTTTTGTAAAGATGAACACTTTCTGTTTTAAGTATTCTTCCAATTCTTTGCCCAAACTTTTATTTTTTAAAATCTCTTGAATCATTTCTTCCAGGTAGTTTTGTAGTCTTTGTGCAAAATTTATTTTTCCATTGAGTTTCTGCTCCCAGTTGTTACTTTGGGAGAGAGTTTTAGAGTTATGGTAAATTTTTATACTGGGTAAGGATTTTTTTCAATGACTATTCTATTTAGATTTAATTTTTGAGTTGGGGCTTTGTGCTGGAGCTAGCCTATGTCTCCACAGCACTATTGGGTAGGATGGTTGACTTGTTGGCTCCGGGTCACTAGGATTACTGTTCTGACTTAAGTAAGTCTCTTCTGGGATCTTTGAAGTTCAAAGTGCTAGATCTTAGGGTTTCTCTGTGACTTCTTAGGATAGAATGCTGGGGATCTCAGAGCCCTGGGGCCTAGGGTATTTTGGTCCAAATGCTGCTGTGCCTCACTGGTTGCTGTAGTTTGTTGAAGCTTCCAAAGGTTCCTTTTTTGGGGGAGCACTTTGCTCTCAACAACAGAGCATTGTGGACTATATGGGTTTCTTGCTCACATGGGGTCCACTTTGAAGCTCCTCAGTGTGATTTTTTTTGCCAGCATTGGCTGCTTTTGCTTTTGAGTGGCCCCCTTTCATTTTCCTTGTAGGTTTCTGACTTACTTTGGGACAGCCCTGTGGTGGTGGAAAGATGTATTTACTATAGTTTCTCATTGGCTCTTGTGATCATTACTAGATTTGGTGTTTTAGTTTTTTTATCAAGTAGGTACATTGGGGAGGGTGGGGGAGTTGATTGGGTGGACTCTGTTTAGGTGACTGTCTTGGCCTAAAGTTCTTTTCTTCTTTGCTTTCTTGTGGCAACATCACCTGGGAAAGGTACATCAGGAAAGGAAAGCTAAAAAAGACTATAGAGACCTTATCATTCTATAAAGAGACAGCTGAAGAGAATGAAGCTTAGACATTTTCTTTGGACTTCAGTTGTTCTGAATTCTCTTTAGCTGTGATTCTAAGACATCTTCCACTTTGTAGAGTTGAAATCTCCATAATTGATGTCATGACCTGCCAATTTTGGGGGGCTGTACTGCCTAGCAAAGATACTTGAATGATTCCAACATTCAATGAGAAATCAAAGCCATTAGCTAAAAGGTGTAATTACTTCTCCACAGGGTCCTGCTCATATGACAGCCGAGCTTTCTTCCTCCCCTGCAGTGGGCTATGTCTCTATGGGACAGAAACCTGAGGCAGTAGTACATGCTATGAAGGTATGTCTCTTGTGTCTCTCTTTCTCTACTCCTACCCTTCTCCCCTACATGCTCAGAGAGCCCCCCTAGACCACAATGGGGTGGATCCTAATGGATCACCAGCGATCTGGACATGTAACTTTTTTCAGTTTTTTAACCTCTGAAGAATCTCTTGTCATTTTTTTGGGGGGGGGGATGGGGGGAGGGCAGGAGGGAGAGACAGAGACTGAAATAGAGAAATGAGAATAATAGAAAGAAATGCTTTAAGGTCTTGGATGTAATATTCTTTTGGGTCCCATCTCCTTGCTTCTAGACAGGTCTGTCTCCAAACCTATCAAGAACCTAAGAGTCTGTGTGTGTGTGTGTGTACGTACCACTCACCCATACACACATGTGTGCATGTGTAGATGAATATGTTTGTATACATGTGTGTGCACATGTACATATACTCCCATATGCATACATATAATTTGTTTTATATTATTCTCATTATACACACACACACACACAATAGTGGATTCTAAAAGCTCTTTAGATAACAGTGTCAAAACTTTTAGAAGTAGGAATTTTTTTTTTTGTGTCATCTATCTTTGTGTCATCTTTCTGTCATTCCAGAATATAAGCACTAATGTCATCCTAGAAAGAGTAGGCAGGGAACTCGAGTCCCAGTTTCTAGTTCTTCTACTCTACAACTTTGGGCAAATCACTTAACCTTATCTGATTTCTACAAACAAGGAGGGTAGAAGTACCTACTTACCTTCCTGATAGGAAAATTACATGAAGCAGTGATAATATTGATAACAATAATAACTCACCATTATGTGGTCTTTTAAGGTTTAAAAGAGCCTCCCTCACAAGAATCCAAAATCATTTTGGAAACGTGCAGGTTTTTTTAGAGTCGCTGATGCCATTAAAATCAAAGATCAAGGGGCGGCTAGGTGGCGTAGTGGATAAAGCACCGGCCTTGGAGTCAGGAGTACCTAGGTTCAAATCTGGTCTCAGACACTTAATAATCACCTAGCTGTGTGGCCTTGGGCAAGGCACTTAACCCCATTTGCCTTGCAAAAACCTTAAAAAAAAAAGGAATCATAGATCAAAACCAGAAGTGGCTGAAGAGTCATAAAATTCTAATATTATATAAAATTTATATATATATATATATATGATATAAAATATTAGAGCTGGAAGAAATCTTAGGAATCTTTGAATCCAACCCCATTATTTGGTACATGATAAAACAGACCCATAAAAGAGAGAAGTTACTTGCCTCAGGTCACATACCTAACAAGTGGTGGAGACTGACTTAGATCTTTCTTCCTTGAATAGAGCATGGTGTAAATGTTGAACAACAGGTGTGGACAGGATGTGGAGGGGAAGTAGGATGTCAGTGTCAAGAGGGTCCTGATTGCTAGACTAACAAATTTAGATTTTACACTGAAAAAAGTGTGGAATCTCATGGCAAATTCTAAATTATGGTTGATCAAGGAACAAGGACTGAACATTATTAAGCGTCCTTCAAATATAAATCACTCAATCTTCAAGGGCTCAGATATCTAATTATGTGATGAGAAAGGAAAGAAGATATTTTCAGTTTATCTAGCAATTGCCACAGTATTCTGGCTGGAAGGCTGATCTAAGTGTAAACCTCAATTGGAGGAAAGAAATATACCCTAATAACCTTTGTGCATCCATTTGCCTCTAGGTCTTGGAAGTTCATGAGAACCTGGACAGACAGATACAGGACAGTTATGAAGAAGACCTGAGCGAAAAGGAGAAAGCAATCGTCCGTGAGATGTGCAATGTAATGACCTTAAATTCTTTGGGAGCTTGGGTTTTGATCACCAAAGGGCATGTCCTCAAGCCATCATGTATGAGGCAGAATGATCAGATGGGGGGAACCTGCCTTCCAGTCCTAAGAACTCAGTCACCTATCAGTTGTGGACAAGTCATTCTGACCACTGTGGGCCTCAGTTTCCTCAATTACAAAATGTGGCGCAGTAGATAGAACACTAGCCTCGGATTCCCCACAGGAGTTTGAATCCAGCCTCAGACACTTGACACTTACTAGCTGTGTGACCTTGGGCAAGTCATTTAACCCTGATTATCTTCCATCCAGGGCCATCTCTGTCATCCTGATTCTCATCTGTCCACTGGACCGAGATGGTTTCAGAGGAGAAAAGTCTGGTGTCTTAGCATAGCCCCCTCACTCAAATCCAATTCATATGCTTGTCATGGCATCAACTCCCTGATGTCATGGTCTTCAAAAATGAAAGACAAAAACATTGTTAATAATGAATGGAAATGAATTTTGACATGTAAAAGGTTAATTGAGAAATAATTGTTTTTTCTGGGAAGTTGGAAGCATTCATTGAATTTTAGAATGTTAGCATTGCTAAAGTCCTTAGAGATCATCTTCTGGATTAAGACATTCATTTTACAGACACAAACTAAGGTCCAACAATAACGTCTGTAGGTTAACCACTGTGTGATAGGTCCTGTTCTCAAAAAGCACAGCAAGTTCATAGGATTTTATATGGTTTTAGAGCTGAAACTTGCCAAGGTTACAAGGGTATAGGTAACAAAGGCAAGATTTAAACTAGGTCTTTTGACTGAAAAAAAACCCCAGTGTTTTTTCTCTTATAACATGTTGCTTCTGAATTAATACAGAAGGTAGAGCCAGACAGAATTCAGAACTGACTGATTTCCAGGTGCTCATTGACTGAATAATCCCACTTCCTTTTTCTTGTAACTAAGTGACTTGCCTAAGGTCACATGTAGATCAGACTCAGATTTCTTAACCAGAGCTTTTCCTACTATATCAAGGATTGGCAAAGGATCACCTGCTTCTATGAGGCCTAGGAGTAAAGAATAATTTTTACATTTTTAAATACAAATTTTATTTTAAAATGTAAAAAACATTCTTAGCTGGTAGGCCAAATTTAACCTACAGGATGTAGTCTACTGGCCCCTATGTTGCCCCATAAGGTTCTCTGCCCATTAGTCACCTGAGCCCATAGGCAACATTGATCTGATCTACATTTGGAGGAGGATGTTTCTGTGTCCTAGAGTTGTGACATCTGCTGTTTATCCAAAGATTTGTTCCTCTGCCTGTAACATAAAGGAAAATTCTGGGGCAGCTAGGTGGGGCAGTAGATAGAATACTCACCCCGGAGTCAAAAGGACCTGAGTTCAAATGTGGCCTCAAGACACTTAATACTTATTTAGCTATATGACCTTGGGCAAGTTACTTAACCCCATTGCCTTGAAAAATCCAAAAAACCCAAACAAACAAGGGAAATTTGATGGTCCCCATTTTTTTAGGGAAAAGTACATTGTATAGTGTTAAAGGGAGTTAGTGAGATATAATAAAGATCTAGTCTCAGTCAGGAAGATTTGAGTTCATCTTTTTAGCCCTTGACCAAAGTAGCAGTGTTACCCAGGCAGTCACTATGAAGTAAAAAAATCTCCTTTTGTAGAGGGTTTTATTTTTAATTGAAAATGTCTTATTCTGATGGAAAAAACTGAATAAATATGGTCCCTGAACTCTGATGCCTATCATAACAAGGTAAGTGCTGCCCTCTATCGACTAGTGCCTAGAATAGGGACTTTGTGTTCTTAGGTTCTACCCTCCTTAGGGTGTGTGACCATTTACTGTGTGACCACTCCCTTGGCCAGTTTCCTCATTTGAAATAACTTTAATTTGTATAGTGCTTTGTTGTTGTTCTTAGTTGTTTTCAGTCATTTCTGCCTCATGGTCCCATTTGGGTTTTCTTTGCAAAGATACTGGAGTGGTTTGCCACTACAGATCATTATGACATGAGGAAACTCAGGCAGAGGATTAAGTGATTTGCCCAGGGTCAAACAGATCTTACGTGTTTGAGGACATAATTGAATTTCGATCCTCCTGAGTTTAGGTCTGGCATGCTATGGTAACCCTGGCTAACCTTGAATCATGCTTTACCATTTATAAGGCCCTTTATATTCATTTTTATCTTAAAACAAACCAGTCATTAGCACAAGTATCATTGCCTCTGTTTTACAACTGAGCAAACCTTCCTAGAATTTAAGTGGCATGCCCAAGGCTACACAGCTTAGTAAATAGTTGAACTAAGATGGAAACTTAGGTCTCTCCATATTCCCAAGTCCATTGAGCATTTATTTGGAAGGATAAATGTGGCCACTGTTCACTGTAATGATAGTAATGTCTTCACCCCGAAGGAGTATTCTAATTTTCAAGTTTGTGCAAAGCTGAATATGTACAACTTTAGAGCGATTTTGATGAAATCCTTCTCTCTGGGTTTGTAATTCCTGCTCCTAGAAAGTTGGAACATTTTCCTTTGATTCTGTATTCCAGTCCTCATGGGTGAATTGAGGGGTCCTTAGAGGGAAAGAAGACATCAGAGCACAGTATATAATTAAGAGATCCCTTGCCTTGAAGTTCAGAAGACTTGGGTTTGAGGCCTATGTCTAAGTTAGGGACTGCCAATCCTTTGAGTCTCAATTTCTTCATGTGGAAAATGACAATAATTCCTACTGCTTCTCTCCCATGATTATTGTGAGGTCTAGAGGAGATAGTGAACATAAGATGCTTTGTAAACTTCAAAGTGCTTTTTAACTTTTGATTGTTACAGGGAGACCAGGGAACTTGTCTGAAAGACATACTGGGAATTAGTAGAAGCAGGAAATTTATATTTGGATAAATTTAAGTCTGATTGTTAGGCTAGTACTCCTTGTGATCCACCACCTGTTGATTGATTTGTCCTGTTAACATCCTACTTGTCTAAGGGCAATGATTTAGAGAAATTCTTGTTTACTAAAGAGGAGGCCTACCTGATACTCCAGACATAGCAGGGCTTCATTGCTAAAGATGTGACCAGTGGATTCCTAGGCCTGGAAGACCTTGGCATCTGGTTGTCCTGATTATATCAGCTTCTCCTTGTCCATTCATCTCCACTCTCCACTCTTGGTTCCTTATGAATCCAAGACTTTGCATTTTGGACCAGTATTGCCATCTAGTGACTTTTGCTAACAGTACAGACATAAGAGATCTCAAGTCAGAACATGGAAATTAGCAACTGTCAGCATAAGGACAAATACATCATGCCCATCTCTATGGTGAGTCTTCTGAGAGAAACAAAATCATAAAATTTTTAGTTGGAAGGGGCCATAAAATTACATTTCTTCTCTGGGTCTAAGTTTTCCCATTTGAAAAAAGTGAAAGGGGAGGGCAGAGTATTAGGCTTCCTAGGGCTCCTGCTTTTAACATTCTTTGTTATATATGGTCCCCACTCCACCATATGGGCAAGTTACTCTCTCTGGAGTTCAGCTTTCTCCTCTTTAAAACAAAGAAGTTGGACTTAGATGATCTCCAAGTTCTTTATAGCTCTGCTATTTCCTTATTGTATGAAGAAGTTTTAGTGATTAAGACAATAATGTGGACATTGAGAGAAAGCAACTATGATGGTTTGGGACCAATAAATGGCAGGTTATGCCAGGTCAGTAGGCATGAACCTTTATTCATAGACTTGTTTTGTTTCTCTCTCCCACAGGTTGTATGGAGAAAACTTGGAGATGCAGCAAGTTCTAAACCTTCCATCCGACAGCACCTTTCAGGAAACCAGTTTAAGGGACCCTTGTAGCTTTACTCTGAAGACTGGGGATGAGTGTGTATGGGAGAATTGACTTCTTAGGAATGGGACAATGGGAGATGCACAAAAGGGCAAGAGCGGGTGACCTCTCATTCTCTGGCTGTCAGAATTATTTTTGTGGTGTTCTTTGTAAATATGGCAGCTTTGGCCTGGAGTACTCTTGAGATCCTGGTATGGCTTTTCATTGGGGAAGCAGTCATTTTCCATATACTGAAAATAGTGTCCTGATCATCCTGTTTCAGAAATATCTAGTGGGAGAGTTTTTGATGGCCCAGTGAAGCCCCTCTCACGTGTTTGACTTTATGGACATCTTTCCCATCTTTGGTACAGAAATGGCTTTTCCAAGTGAGTTGGAATGAGGTGCAAGTTCTTGTTTGGGCTGTTTGAAAGATAGCCTAGAAATTCCACTTTCCTTTTTTGAGGTTGTCAACCATGTAGTTTCTGGGGTCATGGTGGTATAGGGTGGGTGGGTGGCAGTTTCTAATAAACCTAGTTTGTGCTCTTAGAATCCCATAGGGGAAAAGACCCTTGAGATATCAGAAGATTCATCCAATTCTGTCTCATACTTAATGCATCTCAGAAAGAGTCTAATGAGATGCTGAGTTTCTTTTGTTTACTTTTGCCTAGAACAAAGGCTACCATGTAGTTTTCTTCCCTGTGTAACTTTCCTCATGATACCATGGACCAGAATACCTGTTCATGCTTAACATTTATTTCCTAATAAATCTGACTTAGTATCTCAGTGGTGGCCAATCTCCACCATCCACCAGCTTCCTTTTTATAGTGTAGGTCTTTTTTTCCACCAGCAAGGTAAAGTTTCCTTTGAATCCTGAGGTTGAATACTGTTAAGCAAGTAAACAACACTCCTATCAGCTGGAGTGCTCTTGTGAAACCAGTGGGGACAGCTCCCCATTAGACCAAAATGAGGCTATATAGCCTACTTTTTGATAGTCTACTTTGTCTCCACCAAGTCTTTTTTTTTAACTTTTGCAAGGCAGTGGGGTTTAAGTGACTTGCCCAAGGCCACACAGTTAGGTAATTATTAAGTGTCTGAGGCCAGATTTGAACTGAGGTACTCTTGACTTCAGGGCTGGTGTGCGCGCTCTCTCTCTCTCTCTCTCTCTCTCTCGCTCTCTCTCTCTCTCTCTCTCATATATATTCATATATACATATATATATGAATATGTATGTATAAAAGTATATACAAATACACACACACACACACACACACACAATTCGAATTGGTAGGGATTTCAATTGCCATCCAGTCCAACCCATCTTTGAGAAACCATCTCTACAAGTGGTCATTTGGCCTTTACTTGACCTCCAGTGAGGGGAGACCTCCTAATCCCCAAGGCAGTTCATTCCACTTTGGCACAAGTAGATAACCCTAATTATTAGCAAGTTCCCTCCTCATATCAAGCCTAAATTTTCCTTTATTTGCAATTTCTACCCATTGCTCCTAGTAATGTTCTCTGTGGCCAAACATAATGAATCTAATTTTTATATTATATAACCTTTCAAGTATTTGAAGGCAGCTGTCATAACATAACTCCTTTCCCAGGCCCTTAGACTCATATTCATATGCCATTCTAGTTGCTCCAGTTTATCCATGTCATTTCTAAAGTGGAATAAATAGAATTGAATACCACTCTTTAGATGTTGTCTTACCAGGACTAAAGACAAAGAAACTATCATTTTATTCCCATAAGCTATGTCTCTTAATACGGAACCCAAGAATATAGCTTTTCTTGCCTACCATTTACTGTCAACTCATATTGAGCTTGAATTTTAATAAAATTTCCAGACCTTTTCTGATGAACTGCTGTCTAACCCTATCTTGTATTTGTGACTTTTTTGAAACTTGTGTAAGCCTTTACATAATTATCCTTAATAGCATCTTATTAGATTCAGCCTAATTTTCTAACCTATCAATACTTTGTGTCACCTAGCATCTACAGTGCTTGGCTTGCAAAGTTGTTGTCATCTTCATTTATCTAAATCTTCGATAAAACTATCCTAACCCAAGCACATATCCCTGAAGTACTCCCACAGACCTATGAAGTTCATATAGAACTATTAATGACACTCTAACCACGAACCACTTACCCAGTTCTAAATCAATTTAATTGTACTAGCATCTAATTCAGCATTTCTCCAGAGATATTTTATATTGCTTTCCCAAAATCTAGGTAAACTGTATTTGTTTTCTTGAGGTATCATTTAATAATTATGTTGAAACAGAATTAAATTTAGTCAGGAATGGCTTGTCCTACTTAAAAGTAGAAATGAATTTTGTTTGGAACCAGAAGGTAGGTGGAAACCCTCCCTTTCAGCACCTTAGTTGGGGCTGCATATGGGCTCTTGCACTATTTCCAATTCTTTTACTCAGTGAATAGGAATTAATGGATTTGTAAGCAGAGCCAGAACTGACCTGAGTTGACTACAAACAGGAAGGAATTTTCTTTAGTCAAAGAGAAGGCACTCAAGAGCCACTGCCCAATAATGGACTGTATAGGAAAATCAGCACTTAAGTATTGGGATATCAGACCTGAACCTCTAATGAGGTATAGTGGAAACAGCACTGAATTGGGAGTCCATTAACCTATGTTCTAGTCCTCCTTATTCATTATGTGGCCTTAGTTACTTCTCTCCAGGGCTATTTCCTCCTGAAAAATTTCTCCCTCATGCATATGTCACAAAAATCAAGTGAGATAATGGACATAAAAGGACTTTGCAAAATTGATGGTTCAACAAAATGAGAAACATTACTCTTCCTGGGAGGAAAATATTAAAATTTAGTTATCACCAAATTGAGTTTCATCATCTGTATGTTCATGACTTCAGCTCTAATGTTCTGCATTTCTGAAAGTCCTGATTCATTGAAGTCCTTTGTGTTTAGTTCAAGATGTCATTTCCAGTGAATTATAATTACAAGTGACTATTTTCTTGCCCTCTTTTAAGTTTCTTTTTGTCTCCTTTTGTTATTTTAAAGAGGAAATAGAGCTTCCTGAGTCACTTTTCCCTTTGAACATATTAGTGTGATTTGAATTCCCCTCCTTAAAACATTGAGGCAGTGTGGAATAGATTTGCCCTTAAAGCCAGCAAGATGTAACTTGAATAAGTCCCTTGACTTTCTAGTGTTCTGCTTAGGCAATTCTCTTAGGCTTAAATGCAGAGAAGTCTTAAATTGGTAGAAGGAGTTTCCTATACCAAAGAAACTGCAGGTCCAGTTCCTATCCCTATACACATTTTTAAAATGCTGAATCCAAACCTTCATTTGTTCATGTAATATGTGATTGTGAGGTTATTCCTCCTTGCTCAGTGATTTCCCTCATTTGTATGATTTTGCTGCTGACTTCTCTCAATCATCTTGAAGCTTCTGAGTGGTAACTATGACTTAACACAATTCAGTCTTGAAATGCAAGTGGTTTGCAAGTACAAAGCACATTTTTTGCAATAGTTGTATAAGTTACAAGGAGGCAGATTCCATATCATTATAAGCAAAAACTTCTGAACATACAATGATCTTGAAGAGATTCCATCATTGAATCGTGACCCCTTCTAACAATACTGTAGACCTGCAAAGATGACAAATTCAGATATTTTTGATGTCTATTTGGAAATGCATTGGTTAAGACAACCCCACAAAGCAGCAATAACTATCTCTTAGCTCTCAGACTTTTTTGCTATCACCTGTTTTTAAATTAGGGTGTGAAAGTTTTCACAGAATCACATTTGACTTTTTGGCAGCACCTAAATGTAGAAATAATTTTTCAAGTCTTTATTTGTATTTCACTCTACCAGAGCCAAAACCAGAAAGGGTTACCTTCCAGGTTGAAGATGGCACCCAATAATGTTTCCAAGTCAAATAGGCTAGTGTTTGTTTATGGACTTTTAAATTTCAGGTTTTATTTGGGGGACACAAGAAATTTAATGACTTAATAAACTATCTCTACTGAAATACACAGTGAAGCCTATCTTGATATAGAAATACCTGAATGCTAACTTATGAATGCTTAAGCCTAAATCTCTGCTGTCTTCCAGAGCAACTGAACAGCATTTTTGAAGTTCAATTAAAACGGCTATACTACAGTGTTTACTAAGCTGTGTTGTGTGACCCACTACACTGGCATATTTTTATTCAAATATCATTAAGCATTGTCAGTGTTTAAACAAGGAAAGTGACCTTTCATCTTTTTTGAACTGGGGAGGGCAAGACTACTACTGATCTTTTAAAGAAATAGTGCGTGACTATATAGTGGAAAAATTGTATATTTTTCATAAAGTGGGGCATGTTTTTGTGTGCTGCTCTATGGAAATCTGCTGGAAAGTGTATGATTTCTGTATAGCCTGTGATCTGACAGGGCCCCACCTACCCCACCCTCATTTTCCATAGACTGTGATTTACATGAGAACTGGAACATGTATGTTCCTGATGTTTGTGTATAGAGCAAAAAGCCCTTAGACTTTAGCACGAATTTTTACCTTTATTGAAACCACTTTGATTCTCTTGGGAGGAAAATAGATTTTTTTGGATAATGTGCAGTTAAAAACATTGATTTGAAATATTTTAGTAAAATGAAGTCGAGAGATATGATTGTGATAGTGTATACTTGCAGTTAAAAGAAATAAAAATAAGTTCTTTGTAAGCAAATTGTGATGACTCCGAACTCTTTGATTAAGATTGACCTCACTGTTGGTTTTAGATTGCCTCTGCACCTGAGCAGGTATTAGAGGAGTCCCCTTACCCATACATCTATCTTCCCCTAAAGATGCCTGAAGGGATTTCTGGGAGGCAATCCCTTGCAGTATTTTAAGATCTTCAGTTATAAAACCTCTACCAAGGATCCTGGAACATACTTCTTCGTGACTTGGAGTTATTAAAGAGAACACAAATACAAAGACATTAGGTAATTTACCAATAGATTTTTTTCTTAAGTTCACAAAGTTATTTGTTAATAGATCTCATAAACAGAGCGGCAGTTTCGTCCCCACGGGCTAGCCCTAAAGATTTAGTAAATGATGGATTTGGGACTGTGAAAAGGAGGAACTCCAGAAGTATGAGAGGGCAGAGAGAAGATGCAATGGGGTTTAAGTCAAGTCATGTTAAACTCCACTTCCCTCCTCCCCCAACAAATCATTCTTATATTTTCAGAACTGATTTTATTTGGGTATTATTTTGACTGAGGGAGTCGCATTTGTAACCAAGATGGAATTCACAGTATGATGTTACATTCACACTTTAAAAATATATCTGTATGTACAGGAATTTGCAAATAGATGTAAACATACATTACTTTTCAAGGTCTGGTTTCCATTCCCTTGTCTCCCCCCATCAAGAAACAAAAAAACAACCCCAAATTCAGCCAAGGCCAACCTGTCCAAAAGAATTTTAAAATTAAAGGACTGATAATACCAGTTAAATCAAGAAACTGACAACAGCATCATATATCACTGGAGAGTATTACCAATGGAAAACAAGAGTTTTGACTTTAGATGATACTGGATTATTTATAACTTATTTTTCAGTAAAAGTAGGCACTGATTTTTTTAAAGGAAATTTACTCCTTACAGATAATTATTGAGCCAATATGGCTGGTTAACAAGTTTACTAGTATAAAGTAATCCAGTGCAGTAACAACTGATTTTAAATTAAGTGTATAAAGTTAGATTATAATTGGTTTTGCAATAGCTATACAAGAAGCCATACTGTAAAAGACCCATTAAAATTCAAGTTCACCATTCCATTCCCTTTCTGTACTGTAGCTAGCTGTGTAGCATTATACAAGGTACCCTGCTGTTCAACTATTTTGCCATTTAAACTATACTTCAAAGGTGTTTAAAAAAAAGGAACAAAAAAATTTGGTTTTGGATTTTAAAATGGGGGGTGAGGGGGAGAAGAGGCATCATGTTATCTCATCCAAGCTGCACGTCCCAATCCTCCCGGAGGCATGCCAGGTGGGGGGATGGGAGGTGGCACTGGAGGTTGCCCACCTGGGGGTACAGCTGGAGGAGGGTAACTGGCAGGTGGCATCCCAAGACCTGGAGGAGGATGGGGAGGAACAGCATGAGTTGGAGGCAATCGTGGAGGTGGAAAGTTGGGGTTATATGTTGGTGGGGGAGGATAGCCAGGGGTTGGTGGGGGAATGTTGGGTGGTGGAAATGATGCTGGGGGAGGCGGTACAGGTGGTGGAGGATTAGGAGGATATACATGAGGATGGTATGGCAAGTGAGTGGGTGGTCCATATGCTGGAGGCAGAGCCCCATAGGCTGGTCCTTCTGTCTTCATCATGGATTGCAGACTTTGATAACCCTCTCCTGACATATAAGAATTTGTAGTTGACATTCCAGTAATGTAGCTAGAAGGTGGTGGTGGTGGGGGGCGGTGAGGAAGAGGAGGTGGCTGATGTACAGGGGCAGGATGACTGGGAGGAGGAATCTGGACTTTTGGTAGATCTCCAGCCTCCACTGTGCCGGTCTGCTCACCCTCTCCCATTGAAACTGCAGCTGTGAGGGTTGGCTTACGTTCTAGAGAGGAGAGAAAAGGCCAAAACACAAGGATCACTATACAAATGAGAGACTGAAGTATTATATTTAAGGAAATGCTTTGTCAAGTTACAACATTAGCAAAATATAGATGTCCAAAAGTCATACTCATCCAGTAAAGAAAAAATTATTAATGTCAACAGATAAAATAAAATGCCAGTTATTGTCAACAGGGGGTAGAATTTAAGACTAGAGTATAGTTAACAATGACTTCAAATTGTTCAAAAATATTTGCTGAAACAAGTCACGCCAGACTTATATGAAATAGCAATCATAACCTTTATAATAAACATTTCTATATTGCTATAAGGCCCTGTAGAGTGCTTTCCCTCAATTTTTTTTCTGTAAGGCAGAGATTACATAACTTGCCCAAATGTAAACAAATTAGTAAAGCTCAGAAATGGAATTCAAGCCTGTCCAGTACCTTTTCCAATTCATCATATATAAAAGGGGATAAGAAATGTACAACCTCACCACACTGAGATTTCTCCTCTGGGAAAAGATAAGAGCTATAAATTTAAAGCCCTTGATAATTTGACTACAACTCTCATTTCCAAGGTGAATATACTTACTTGAGCTTGGTCACTACAGAAAAAAATGGTTTACTTGCTGTTCCCTGACTGTTCCCAAACTGTCAGTACAGTTTCTGCCTTGGCACAGCCTATCTATACCTGGCCATGTGCTAATAATACCTGCTGTGTTGGTTTGGCCTGATACTCCCAATTCCCTCAGCATGCCACCTCCTTTTAAAAGGATTTTCCAGATTCACTGTTAGTGTATGTCCTTCAAATTATCCACATTTATTTTTTTTTGTGTGTGTGTACATACATACACACACATATATGCATGTATCCATGTGCATGTATATAAATGTGCAATGCTTGAACTGTTTTTGGCTTTTTCTAGCATGTTTAAAATGCTTATTGATTCATAATCAAATTGGGTTCTTTTAAACATTTCCTGAATTCCTCCTATGTGCTAGGTCCAGGATAGTTGGAGAATATGAAAATGATGAGTCTCAGAGTTTATAACAACTGAGATTTACAGTATCTTTGAATAACTTTTTTATACTTCTGATTCACCCTGTGAAGATGACAGCTTTAATTTCCATTTTATAGAACTCAAAAAGGTTAAAGCAATTTGCTCAAAAGTCTTAAGAGCTAGTTATCTGTAAAGAAGGGATGTGAACCCAGGACCTCTGCACTTTCACATCTTATCTGTAGCAGTAGGACTATGAATGTGGCACAGTGAATAATGGAATGTATTTCTGTGATGTGTTGGTTAGCTTTACTGAACTTTTTTCTCAAATCTTTATTATAATGACTCCCTGGAAGGAGAGAGAAAAGATACATAGGAAAATGTAGGAGACATACAAACAAGAGATAGCAATAAAAATTATAAGTCTAAGGTTCCTATGCTAAAAAAATGAAAAGCATATTTTTTTTTCCTCCTCTGGGCCAATAAGAATGAGATTCCTGTCTCTTTAAAGTACCTTTCTTTAGAACTCAAATTTCTATCTTAGAACTTACAAGGTCACAAGCCATGCCATTGTGAAAGGACAGGTAATGGCCAAGCCTAAGTAACATCTATCTGTAGAAGATAACCCTTTAGAAAGAAAAATCACTATATGAAATATCTATTTCAGTCTCTTCTCTGAAGCTACATGAAACAAGATTTTCAAATACCATAAAACAAAGAACAGAAACCATGTTACCCTTGAAAAACAAGAGGCATAACACTTCATCAACTGGTCCAACAATAAAGCTATCAAATTATACTCCATCATTGAATCATGTCAGTACAAAGGACTATTTCCTACCTACCAGAAAGCTGACTAGATTATAGATTCACTCAGATTAAGAGTGAACATCTGAGGCCATTCATTCCTATCCATAAGAATTCCCCCAAAATGCTGACCCAATGGTCAACCTAAAGATGTCATGTGAAGAAAGAAAATCCTCCTGAGGCTGGCCATTTTGCTTTTAGATAGCTCTAATTATTAACATGTTTTTCTTTCATATGAGAAAGGCTAGTAGAAATGATCATAATCATTCAATTCAGGGTCTATTTTTTAAGTTATTGGGCAGAACTTTAAAGGCTAAATCACTGACAAAGAACATGCAGTCTTCTCCCTCTCTCAGAAGCTCAAGGTTTTGTGTGCGGATTTATAAAAAAAAAAAAAAAAGTGAAGACAACAGCTATACAGCTATGAACTGTTGCTCATTTATCTACGTTTCTATTTTCTGCTACATTCCCAATTTTCTATTTAAAGAAACTGAAGTTATTAAAACAATGTAAACACTATTCAAAGGCTTTGATTTGAAATGGGGAGGATCAAATGAAATATTTAATGTAAAAGGCTTTGGAAATGATATAGTAGAAATGTCGATTCTTATTATTAGTTGTTAAAATACTATTGCTCACTCAACAAAATAGAAAAAGATATTTAAAGAATAATCCATCAATAATTGCCCCAAAGAAACTATAATGAAATATGCCTACTATACTCCTATATGACTGGGGACTACTCCAGCAGAATATTATATACATTTTCAAATGAAATGATACAGTATTTTTTATTTAATGGTATGAGTTACAAAGAAACATTCAATTTCAGTAGGGGAGAAAGTATTTCTAGAAATGCCTGTGATACATAAAAAGACATGCACAAAAAATAAAACTTTCAACCAAAAAATTTACATTGGGGAAAAATTTCAGACATACAGAGATAGGGTCATTTAACTGCACATACAATCTCAATATAAGGGGTTTGCTCACCAATATCTGGAAGGTGAGCTATTCAAACAAGTTACTGATGCTGAAAAATGGGATATGGATAAACAAGAGAACCGAAGACTATTCACCAACCCTTTATAAAACTTTGACTGATATAAAAATTTATAATGTAGAGAAGGGAGCTAAGAAACCATCCCAGCACTCAAAAACTTGACCTTGACATAAAGATGTGAATACCATTTTATACCACCAACTTTTCTACAAATCATTCCAGAGGATGAGAGAAAAGCAATGTCACTTCATTAAAATAGCAAAAAAAAAAAAAAAAAAAAAAAAAAATGGTAAAGAGAAAAATGAGATGAAAGAAAGCATGATGTGAAACCTAAAGACAAAAAATTTCAGTGACATATAAATGACATCACTAAATTGGGACTCTTGGTAGCTCAGTTCCTAAATGTATCATCTAAGAGAATTGAAGTATCATTATAGGGAAATGACAAACAGGGGAAGCAGCCGAGCCAAACAAAGTAAATGCAGAGGAAACCACACTGCAGATAACATGATTTTGAAGGCATATAAGAGCAGATAATTCTTTTACTGAAAAAATAAAGGGGGAGATCAAAAGGACACAGATAATTACCAACTCTTTACTTATTTTATCAATTCTATAAAAATTTCTCAGAGATTACAAATTCTTTTGTTAAGAATCAGAAGATGGGGGGGGCGGAGCCAAGATGGCGACATGAAGGGATCCAGTCTTAGGAGCTCTCTGATAAAAACTCATAAACTAAGGACTCTAAACTTTTTGAGAGACAGAACCCACAAAGGGACCCAGTGAGGCAGTTCTCCTACTCAAGGTAACCTGGAAAAGAGCAGAAAGGCTCTGCTCCCCGGGGTCGGAGGGGCGGCCCACCAGAGGAGTGGCCCCCCAGAGCAAAAGAACTTCAGCCTCCAGGAGGCAGCCCCAGGGCGCTGGGAGCCGCGGCTCACAGCAGTGGGGGAGTCTCCTGAGCTGCACCCCGGGGAGCACCAGGCACAAAGTGGGGGAACAGCGGGGACCTCTGCCAGAGCGAGCATGTGGAGCCCAGTCCTCAGGGAACACAGTGAGCAGCTTGGTCTTTCTGCAGCCTAGACCTGGAAACAGAAGCAGGTGGAGCTGGTAAGCAGGAGCCCCCAGGGCATGAGCCCATTGAGCTGAGGGAGGGAAGAGAGAGAGACTGCAGAGCTCTGTCCTCTGCCCCTGGAACAGGACTCTGGGGTTCTGACCACATTCAGATCCTGATCCCAGTCTAGGCTCCCCCATAGAACAACAGGGCCCCCCCACCTCGGCCCCGTGGCAGAGGGGGGCGCTTATGGTCATTCACAGACCAGGAGGGAGGACAGAACCTCACACACTGAGACCCTTGTGGGAGTATCTCAAAAGCTCAGGAAGCACCCCAAAAAACAGGCTTAGGCTGGGAAAATGAACAAGCAAAGAAACAAGAGGAAGACTATTGAGAAATATTTTGCAAATAAGCCCAAGAAGGATCAAAATACTCAGTCTGAAGATGAGGAAGCACAAGCTCCTGCATCTAAAGACTCCAAGAAAAACAGAAATTGGGCTCAGGCTAGGATAGAGCTCAAAAAAGACTTTGAAAATCAAATGAGGGAGTTGGAAGAAAAACTGGGAAAAGAAAGGAGATGCAGGAAAAACATGAAAATGAAGTCAGCAGCTTAGTCAAGGAAATCCAAAAAAATGCTGAAGAAAATAGCATGCTAAAAACCAGCTTAGGTCAAATGGATAAAACAGTTCAAAAAGTTATTGAGGAGAAGAATGCTTTAAAAAGCAAAATTGGCCAGATGGAAAAAGAGATAAGAAAACTCTCTGAGGAGAACAAATCCTTCAGACAAAGAATAGAATTCAGGGAGATTGATGAATTTACCAAAAATCAGGAATCAATACTTCAAAACCAAAAAAATGAAAAATTAGAAGAAAATGTGAAATATCTCATTGAAAAAACAAGTGATATGGAAAACAGACTTAGGAAAGATAATTTTAAAATTATTGGAATACCTGAAAGTCATGATCAGGAAAAGAGCCTTGACATCATTTTCAAAGAATTACTACAGGAAAATTGCCCTGATATTGTAGAAGCAGAGGGCAAAATAGAAATGGACAGAATCCACCGATCCCCCCAAGAAAGAGATCCCAAAAAACCAACCCCAAGGAATATTATATAGCCAAGTTCCAGAACTCCCAAGTCAAAGAGAAAATATTACAAGCAGCCAGAAGGACACAGTTCAAATATCGTGGAGCTGCAGTCAGGATCACACAGGACTTAGCAGCAACCACATTGGAAGCTCGTAGGCCTTGGAATACAATATACCAGAAGGCAAAAGAGCTTAGAATGCAGCCAAGAATGAACTACCCAGCAAGGCTGAATGTCCTCTTCCAGGGAAAAAGATGGACTTTCGAAGATTCCTTTTGGAATGGCCAGAGCTGAACAGAAGGTTTGATCTTCAGATACAGGACTCAGGTAAAGCATGGAGACTAGAGAGGGGGGAAATATGAGGGACTTAATGAGGATGAACTGCATGTATAGAAAAATGATACTGATAATATTCATATGAACCATCTCAGTTAATAGAGCAGGTAAAGGGAGCTTTTATAGTTGAAGCACAGGAGAAAGCTGAATTCGAAGATAAAATATGGTGTAAAAATGGAGTCAATAGGGAAAAAAGGGAAATGGAATGGGAGAAAAAAAAGGAGAGGGGGAATAGTCCAAGATATTTCACATAATAAGATTTTTTTTTATTACAATGAGCTATTGCAATGATATGGAAGGGGGAGGCAAGGGGGAATGAGAGAACCTTTGCTCTCATCAGAGATGGCTAGGAGAGGAAACAGCAAATATACTCAATGGGGTATAGACAACTGGAGTAAGAAGGAGGGGGGAGCAGGGGGAAGGGGTGGAGATGTGAATGAAGGAGGAGAGGATGGACCATGGGGGGACAATGGTCAGATATAAGATTTTCTTTTTCACTTCTTGCAAGGGGCTGGGATTGGAAGGCCTGCCCAGGACCATAGGGTCAGGTGGATTCTGGGCCTAAGGGGTGGTATGGGGGCTCAGGGCTTCTTGGCCCCAGGGCCAGGGATCTGTCTGCTGTGCCACTCAGCGACCCTACAGCAGAGTCAGAGTGAAAGGAGAGAGAAAATAGAGTACATGGTAGTGGAGAAATAAGAAAGGAGGGAGTTGCGATCAGCAATAGCAAGGGTGGAAAAATATGGAAGTAACTTTTGTGATGGACTCATCATAAAGAATGTGATCCACTCAGGACATAGTTGATGGTGTTGGAACAAAGACTGAAGCACATTTTTTGTTATTATTTGGGGGAGGGTGCAGGACAAGCGGGGGCTGGGTGGCCTGCCTGGGGCCACATAGATGTCTGGGGCCGGATTTGGACCCAGGTGCTCCTGGCTCAAGGGCCAATGCTCTGTCTGCCACCCAGCCACCCCTACTATTATTACTATTTTATTTTATTTTGGGTCTGTTTTCCCCTTCTTTTTGGTTTTTGCAGGGCAGTGGGGATTGGGTGGCTTGCATGTCACATGGCTGGGTGATTATTGGGTTTATGAGGCTGGATGTGGACTCGGGTGCTCGTGGCTCCAGGGCTGGTGCTTCGTCCATTGCGCCACCTGGCCATACCTACAATTATTACTATTATTTTTTTTAATTTTATTTTTTTTTCTCTCCCCTTTACTTTTTCGCCCAAGCCAGTCTATTCAAGGGGGGAGGGGTATTTTGTTTACTTGTAAACAAGAATATTTTATTAATGTAAAAAAAACACATTTGTACAAAATGAGAATAAAAAATAAATTAAAAAAAAAGAATCAGAAGATCAGACTGGTTTTCCTAAGTAATATTCTATGGTTGACTATCTTCATAGTAATAGCTGACTTAAGAGGCACAACGAATACAAAACTGCATTGTGTTCATTGTCTGTCAATTATTTAAAAGCATAAGATTGGGTTGAACAAAACCTATCCTTAAGAGACTTTCCTTTCCTCCAACAATCTTTTCCTTCCACATATTAAAATCTCAGAAAACTAAACGAGGATAACTGTTCAACAATCCTGATAATCAAACAGGAATAAAATAGGGAGACATAAGCTTGCTGATATTTCACTGCCCTTCTGGATGTCTGCCTGACACACCGTTCAAATGGAATAGTAATTTCCTATAAGATAAGATCCTCCAGGTGCTCCTAAATGTAGATGCAATCAGTATGTCATCTGAGTTTCAAAATATGAATACATCACCACTAAAATAAGTCTGGCCTAACAACTTCCTCCAATTGGAAAAAGGACTGATGTGTTAAGACACTGATAGTCAACTGGATGAGGAACTGGTGTCTGTCTCTCCCAAGAATCAAAATTGTGATTCAAATATATGGCATGAATAGTTTGTCAGTACGGTGTAAAAGATCTTATACAGATGATGTATGATGAAGAAAGGAAATGAAACAGTCATGTAGGGAGACTGAGAAGTAATATTTTAGCAAGTGCTTACATAATATTAAAAGACCCAGAACATAATTCGCACTTCATTGATTAGGTTCCCCATGGAAAAATTATAGAACGATACGAACCAGAGTTTCATATAATGAGAAGGGATAAGGGTGGTTTGTTATCTTATACCATTTGGGATATCCACATGAATGAGACTACAGAGCCACTAACATAATCATTAGGAAGAAACACAGAATGTTTACTAAAGCTCAATAGAATGTCTCTTCTCTTCCAGCCCATCTCCTCTTCAAGGCCAAAATCTCTAATATAAGCCCGATACAATCCCCTCCCACACTCTCCAGAAGGATTGCAACCTTACTCCCTCCATTCCCCTTACTACTCCTCTCCTGCTCCAATCTTCAACTTCTCTCTGTGCACTGGTTCCTTCCCTAATGCTTTCAAATATGCTGACAAGTTTTCATTCTTTTTTTTTTTACGTTTTTGCAAGGCAATGGGGTTAAGTGGCTTGCCCAAGGCCACACAGCTAGGTAATTATTAAGTGTCTGAGGCTGGATTTGAACTCAGGTACTCTTGACTCCAAGGGCTGGTGCTCTATCCACTGCACCACCTAGCTGCCCCTAAGCTCTCATTCTTTAAAAAAAAAAAAAAGAAAAACAAGCACCCTCAAAAGATTCTACTATACTCTCATGCTAACATTCCTCTTTCCTCAGTCTAATTCCTGAAAAAAAAATTTACACTAATAACCCCTACCTTCTTCACTCCTTAAGTTTTTGTAGTCTGTTTATATTGTAATTCAAATGAAACTGTTCCCTCCAAGATTAGTAATTATCTCCACAGACCAATCTAATAGTATTTTCTCAATCATTCCATAGCATTTGACACTGCTTATGAGACTGCTTATCACCCTCCCCACCTGCAAATCATTTCCTTTTTGGGAAATGGGAAAACAACACTACATTATTTATTCATTTATATTTTGACTCTTTATTGCAGGTGTACTATAAAGTTTTGTCCTGAAGCCTCTTCTCTTTCCTTTTTTATATACACTATTTCAAGTTGACCTCAATAGCTCCCATGGGTCTAATTATCATCATAACCCCATTTTTCTAGTCTGAAAAATTTGTAACTTCATTGTTATTCTCCTCATTCTATATAACCAATTAGTTCCCATAGCCTACTGCCTCTAACTCCCCTACAACCCTCTCATCTGACTCCTCTTTTCTACCATACTCATCAGTCACAACCTTAGTTCAGACTGGTCTCCCATTCTCAAGTTTCCCACCACTCCATTCTCCACACAGTTTTCTTAAGTGCAGATCTGACCATATTAATATAGCACTCAAATTCCAAAGGTTCCTTACTGGCTCTAGGTAAAATGTAAACAACTGGTTAAAAGTCTTCAGAAATTAATCCCAAATTCATCTTTCCAGCCTCATTAAACATCCCCCCCACAGTCTCAGTACAATCAAACTGATTTGCTGTCCTTCATACAAAATTCTATTTGTCACTTGAGCTTTATGCTTGCTGTGTTCCAGACCAATAAGACCTTCCCTTCCTAACCTCTTCTTGTTTCACAGAATTCTTCTTTCTTCAAGTTGCAATTCAAACATCAGTTAAGCATCACTTGTATTTATTCTATACTTACGTATGTATGTATGTTTATGTATGTTCTATGCTTACCTTTTTTTTAAGTTTTTTTTTTGGCAAGGCAAATGGGGTTAAATGTTTTGCCCGAGGCCGGAATTGAACTCAGGTACTCCTGACTTCAGGGCCGGTGCTATATCCACTGCACCACCTAGCCACCCCAGCATGTACTCTTCTCTGAAAGAGTAAAACTCCTTGGGGGAAGATCTCTTTGTTTCAGTGCTTAGAATAGCTCTTGGCACCAAGTGGCCACAATAATCTATGGAAGAATAGTTGTTGTGAACTTAAGCCACCTTAAGAGACCATGGTCTGGGAACTTAAATAGTTTCATTATACTCTGCCATAGTCAGGTCACATCATATTCAATTTGGGGTGCCACATTTTAGAAATTCATATATATATACATATATATATATATATATATATACACACACACACACACACACACATATATATATATATATATATACATCCATATAATAATATCCATAATAGGCAAACAATATGATATAGGGCATTAATACCTTCAGAGAAATGTTGGAAGAACTAGGATGTTTAAACTGAAGGAAATTCTTAGGGGATTATGATAATGATCTTCAAATATCTGTCATGTGGAACAGGACTCATATTTGTTCTGCCTGGCTACAGAGAGAAGAACCATGAACAAAGAGCAAAAGGTACAAATCAGAGCTTGATGTCAGGAGATACTTCATTAATAAATATTCAGGTCCCACTAATGTTTCAAGGCCTACCTAAGGTATTCATGTTTTCTATTAAATTTTTTTTCTGAATACTATGACTATACTACTACATGACATAATAGGTACTTGTCTTTGAGCTCCATTTTGAGCTCCACATCTCATTTAACACTGATTACCCCTTTCTAACTAGAGAACAGTAAGTCCTTTGAGGGCATGGACTATGTTTTAAACTTCTTTCATCATGTTTCCATTATATAATGCAAAATTAATCATACTTGGCTGTAGAGTTTTTTTTTAAATCATAAAGTTAATTTAAAAGTAAACACCAGCATTTACAAGTATAGCAAAAAAGTAATTCTCTAAAAAATTATTATAAGCCCCTGAGGGATAAATTGGAAGAAGCATGAATATTACATATCTAATATTACATATCTAAATTTTAACATGTACTATATGCAAGCAAGCACTGGGCAAATGCACAAACAAGTTACACAACACAATAGACAGAAGTTGTATCATTAAAAAATTAAAAATTTTCTCAGACATGCACAGGTCAACATTGTCAATATGATTCTTTTCTAGCACCAATATATGGCTCCTATTGTCTTTTAAAAAAACTGGACAGATTTTTGTGCAAATTTAACATTGCACATAATATATTACTTCACCTTCTATATTTTACCAATAATAAAGAAATCTAAAAATCATAGCTACCATGTAATGATTTGGGAAATGGGTCATGAGTTCTAAAAAAGATTCTCTATAAAATGCACTTCATTGTCTGAAATTTCAGAATTGGAGGATTTGAGGAGTAAACTGGTAGTTAGTATTACTGTGAAGTCTTGTATTCTACACAGTTACTAGTCCATAATAAGAACTAAATGATTATACTAACTTGGAACTTCACCTATGGGCTGGTTTTCATTACAATTGTCCTTGAAAATTTTTTTTATGCAATTAATGGTAAGTATTATTCTTTTTCTGATTCAGTGATTCAAAATAAATTTAGCACTGGAGGTGACCTTAGAGGCTATCTAAATCTAATTTCATTTTAAAGATGAAGAAATAGAAGACTAGAGAGATTAAGAGACTAGTCCAAGGATCATAAAGATAGTGACAGAGGTGGGCTTTGAACCTAAGTCTTTGATTTCAAAATCCAGTGTTCTTTCCACAGTAACCACTGTCAGAATCTTTCTTAACAAGATAAATAAAAAAAATGTGGTTGCCAATGAGCTAATCTCAAAGGAAAACTTACCTGGAGGTGGATGTACAGGTAGTATTGGTGGGTGTGTGGTCTCAATTTTGGGGATTTTAGATGGTGGTGGTTCTAAAAAGAAAAACTGTATTAAAAAGCCACCCATACTTCTGCATGAGAATTAAAAATTTTTTTTTTTAATACTGGGCTTTTAGGAAAAGTAACTGAAAAGTAACCATATGGCTTGCAAGGAATCTTTAGAAAGGATTCATTTAAACCATTATACATTTATCTTTTAGTTAAAAGGACAAAGTGTTTCTTGTCAAAAAATTCTAATTTTCCTCCAACCACTATTTTCTAATTTTAGTCAAGGTGAAAAAAACAACACAAATAAGCCTACTTGAGAAAATCCCTTCAAATAATTTTGGGGACTTATAAAATACCTCAAAAGGATCAAGGGTTCACTTATACAGCAACCTCAACTACTTGGCCCACAAGCTGAGTCCAGGGAAGCAAATAAGGCCCTCAATAGCCAAAAAATAATTTCAAAGTTCACTCAACTAAAGCGAATACATTTCTGTTCAAAGTTCTCACTACGAACCAATTACTCTTATTTTTGTCATAGCTGCATTCAACAATATTTTCAAGTCACAACATATCAGAACAATGCAGAAGGGAGAGAGATGGAGGATGGAACCTGAGACAGGCACCCTGATAATAGTAAAAAACAGCAAGGGAAAGAGAAAAAATAGACTTAGAAATTTAAAAAGCATAGAAGTCCAGGGTCATTTAGTATGAGGGAGAGTAGTCTTTCTTGAACTGTTTTAAAATGTAAATATACTAGTGTGTGTTTTTTATTTTTATACACATACAAACACACACACAGTGAAAACTAGTTATTTATATGTCATATATACACACAAACACACACATACATATAAATGTATATATACACAGTGAAAATATAGTTATTTTAATAATGATTGCACTATATGTCATCAAGCTATATTTTAATAGCCTGGCTTGAGAATATTAAGCATGTTTTTAATTTTAGAAAGATTTTTTTATCCAATATATCAAAAATTTTAAATAATCTTGAAGCCAAAAAAGTGCAGGTCTCTCAAAGTTTTACTCATTATAGAATCCTTCATTTTGTGATAATGTGGAACAAAGGAGAATACATTACTTTAAATACTTCTCAGTCTTCTCATAACTTTAGAGGTTCTTCTATGAACTCTTACAAAAGTTTCACATCCTAAAGAAACTGTAGAGCTGGAATTTGGATACAGAGGTCTAATGAAAAGTCTGACTTGTTGAACTCATAGTGGAAGGACCGCTACACAATTTCTTTAAGCAATATTCCTATTTATTGTATATGCATCCCAGAATACTAATTCACCCTATCTCTGAGATTTACTAGCTCATTTTCAATACACTGAAGTCATTAACTGGTCTTTCATTAGTTCATAAGGCATAACTAAGACTACAGGAGAGCACTGAGTTAGTTCACACAAAGAATTTGGGTACAAAAATAATTAATAAACATTTTTAATGTGACTTTTATTGGCTAATTTATTACTAAGTACACATTTATCCTGTTTCCCAATTACAGAACCCTAGTGCTTTTCTTATTGTAGCTTCACCAGTAAGAATGCAATCTCAAAGGAAGGCACTAGTAGAGTACAATCTCAAAGGAAGGGAAGAAGAAATAACTTCAGTCCCCTGAAATTCAAAGTTTAGGGCTACCACTGTCCTGGAAAGAAAAAAAGTCATAGGCATTTTGATTAAAATGAAAATTAAATATTAAAGCTAAAGAGATTACCTGCTATCTTGCTGTCTTCCTTAGGAGAAACAACCTAATGAAACAGAAGTTTTTAAATGTTAACTAACAACTTGGCTTATGGATGGGGGGGGGGAAAAGCATTTAACTAACAAGGTAGTAAACAAAATGAGAAAAGTAAGGCTTATATAGAGCAAGATCAAAAATACATTTTTCCCCAGAACAGTGCATTAGTTTTACTGATTCATGTAAAACTAACATCTAGTAGATGGATTCTAGTACATAACAAAATTTTGGTCAACTCTCATCCAATACTCACCTTCATGATATTCAATGATAGTTTACTTCACTAGTGATTTCTTTAGAAGCTATATTAAAAATATTTAATGAAATATTATTTTAAATATATTTCATATGTTTAACAGTAAATAGATTTACAGTATACACTGGGGGTATATACTACAATTTTCTGTATTAGTATGATGAATTAAGTGTCAGAGAATCTGACACTTAATTAGGGTAGGGACTTCTGAAAAGAAGCAAATTACACTGTGGCACAGTGGAAAAAGCATCGACCTGAGAGTTAGGAGATTTGAATTTGAGTTTCATCAGTGACCAAATCATTTAACTTCTTTGAGCCTTATTTTTCTCATTTGCAAAACAGTGACAGTACCTCTAATGTTCTCACAAGAAGGCAATAAATAAAGTACTCAACCACATAATATTATATAAAAGGAAATAATTATTTAGTTCATTCACCCTTCCTCCTAATTCAGGAAGTGCATCTATAAGTGACAGGAAAAAGACATTACTTAAACTAGCCACAAAAATGTGAAAATTGCAGACTGAGCTGTTAGTGTCTCCAGTTTTATAAATTCAGCAAATCTGATCACATATTTATCAATTATAAAGAAGAAACATGATACTATCACCTGTATGTTGTTTACTTTTCCTCGTATTATAACCTCTAAAAGGATTGCTATTGGAACTTCCCCCCACCTCACCTCAATAGGAAAAAAGTAAAAACTACAAGAATACAAGTTTGATTCCAAAGAAAAGATATAAAGATGTATCTTCTTCAATTTCTTTGACATGTAGGTTTAGTTTTGGAGATCTACTTTCTCCCTCTAACTTTTTGTTACAATGGACATTTTTTTTGAGAAGGAAAAAGGGAAATGTAGATGTAAAAAAATGAGGTTATCAATTTTTAAATATCTCACAGCACATCAATTTTTGGATAGTTAACTTTTAGAATTAAAAACAGAAGAGGGCATGGCCTGATTTTAAGTTACTCTCTCAGGGCTTATTACCACATAGCAAGTTAAGGGATTAGATTAGATTAACATAGAGTTCCTTACAACTTTTAGAATATAATGCATCTATGATTAAATTATCAAAATTTTTATTTTACTCCAAAATTTTTATGACTGTCAATCTTATGCTTAAGAATATTTCAGATAACTAGTTGCAATAGAGGTTAAACATCTGTTAAACATCTTGATAGGTTCTCATTTATATTGTTTTTGAACGTCCTGATCCTAAGAGAGAGCTTACTACTTTATGGGACAGCTCCACTTTAACTGTTAGAAATTTTTTTCTTAAACTGAGCCAAAATCTACCACACAATATTTCTAGTTCCTAGAACAGAAGAAAAAAGAAAGCCCTTAAAATATTTGAAGATAGTAATCAAAATCTTTATCTAAAGTACCTATTAGTATTATGCTGATTACTTTCCTTGCTCTGGATGGTCTGTTTCTATTAATGTATATTATGATTGCTTGCTGTTTCTAGCCACCTCTCCACACTGTGACCTCAAAGTCTGTTAATAATTCCAACTCTTTATTTGTAAATTTTATTGTTTTTAATTTTTTTATGAAATAAAAAAATGAATGACTTTTCATTTAGCCCTGTTAAGTTTCATAGGAAGAATAACTAATGCCTAGCTCATATACTTCATCTGTTCTCTTCAAAATGTCAAGAGAATGTGAAGAAGGCCCACAGTATACTGGAGAAGTCCTGAGTAGAAAACTTATGGAAGGACATACTCAAGAAGTCACATAGGGTGGGCAAGAATGGCCACACAGCTAGGTAATTATTAAGTGTCTGAAGCTGGATTTGAACTCAGTTACTCCTGACTCCAGGACCAGCACTCTATCCACTGCGCCACCTAGCGTCCCCTGCAAACAATAAATGGAGAGGATTTTATGTTATCCTCTAATTTTTTCAGCCCAGATAACCTGTTTGTCCAACTTTATGTTACTTGAAAATATGTTAAGTATGCCTTTGATATTTTAGTATTTAATTACCTGATTGATTAAAATTGAATTCGAGGAAGTTAGGTGCCACAGTAGAACACTTGGCTTGTAATGAGGAAGGCTTGAGTTCAAATCCAGCTTCTTAAATAGCTGTGTGATACTCAACCATTTAGTTTAAGGTACTATCCTAAGTACTTTGATTAAACAAAAGTAGTAAGTGATTAGCTATTATAGTTATTTATATTAAAATACTATTATTATTAGAGGAGATAATTTATTAGTTTCTGAATAACAATAAGGAGGTACATGCTAAGATCCTTTTCATCTTTCATATTTCTTGGTCCGATGAAAAAGTTTTCCTTTTTGAAATAAGGTGATGTTCTTAAAGTAATGGGAAATAAATGCTGGACAGGACAAAGTATATAATTATAAGTTGAAAATACAGAATTTCTTCTAGTATAACATCAGTGTGCACTGTCATTTGGTACATCTGGTACTGTTACTCAAGTAGTTGCTGATCCATCTGTTTTAGCATTCAATTACAATATTCTTTTCCCCACAAGACCATCATAAGCCACTGTAAAATGGCTTGCCTGTCATACAAATATAAAATATATGCAGCTTAAATTTGATATCTCAGACTGGAAATTTTCCAAAGAAATGTATTGTTTAATTTTGAATGGCTTATTCTCATACTAACTTCTAGCATTCACCTATTTCTTTTGTAAATGCTTATTACCTATGTTTTATTAATCCTTTTAAGGATATTAGAACCCACAGTTTTCAGGATTATTCCCACTTCTCCTTTCTCAATTCTGAAAATAGAGTCAACCTACTGATTATCTGTGGCACTTCTCTCTCCTGGATTTCTTAAAGAATAATGACAATAGTGTTTCATCAGGCAGTATCCACCCCTAGGAAGTAATCAGTCCAGGCCTGGAAACCTGAATGAATCTTGAATGGCTAGGTGTTCTTTTAAAATGAAAGGATCAATGACTCTGGAAATTTGGTCCTGCCTCTGTCACTCCCCTTTTGACCATGGTTAAGTTAGTTAACCTTTCTGTGTTTTGGTTTACTCATCTATAAAATGAGAGTAGGACTACATAGTTTTTAAGGTCCCTTACAACTCAACTCTATGATCCTATATCTACTTATTCATTAACTTTGGGTCTACAATATTAAATGAAATAATGATTTTAAGACTGCCACCACCATTTTAACATATATTAAAAATTATAATGGAAAAAAGATAGATTTGGGGGTATAAGAAGTGGGAGAGGATTTCTCCATTTCAACAATATCCAGAAGAACTTACCACTGATCGTTTAACCTGCCTGGGAGGGCTAGGTTGAGGAGATGGTTTCTTAGACTGTTGTGCTTGCTGCTGTTGCTGCTGTTGTGCTGTCTGCTGGGACTCTTTCTGCTGTGGTTGTGACTGTTCAGAACTTTGAGACTGCTGTGACTGTTGTACTGAGGGCACTTGAGGTGTTGACTGAAGAGACGGTGGTTGCTGCAATTGATGAGGAGTATGATGAGGCATCTGCTGTTTCCCTTGTGAATAGAGATCCAGGATCTGGTGGCAAATGTCTAAATAAAATACAAAGATTAAGTTCAGCTTAAATTTATATCTCAAAAAAAAATTTCACATTTAAGAATATAAAGTCTAGACCATTTCATGTGCCTTTAAACAACCATGAATTTCATTTTCTTTTCAAATGGCAAGGCAAGGAAAGGAAACTTTCTGGACATTGTTTGAAAGAAGAAGCTGGATTAAATATTAAAATAACCTTCTAGTTTGAGCATTATTTAATTCTAGCTTCATCTGAAGTTCATGGATATGTGTCTATGTGTATATATGTATGCATGCATGTGTGTGCTCTTAACTAAAGTCTTTTAAAAGAAAAAGTAGGTTTTGTCAAATTTGATTGAGACCACAACCAAATACAGTTAAGTTTACGGTACCTTCTAGTACATCAACAGGTACATCTTGAACAAACTGTTCCCACCATCTTCTGTACATTGGTTTTGATGTCCATTCCTGTATTTCAAATTTGCATAAACGGCCTGCCAAGTACATGACTGCTACTGCTATGATCTCAGGTTCCCACTGAAGCGATAATGTAGTACACAAGCTGGAATAATAAAGAAATAAGATCCATTTTAAAATTCATTTAGTTACATAACTATATCCAGAATTCAAAGGGTACCTCTAGTGGTATGGATCCACTTAGGAGACAATTAAATTCATGTAATTTTCTTTTAAACATTTTAATCTTATTTTTATCAATGATTATTTTTTACATTGCATTCATTTCCAAATATACTCTTGATCCATCACCTACCCACTAAATCAGTCCTTGTAATGATTAAAAAAGAAAAAGTCACCCATCAAATCCGAGTAATAAATCAACTATGTCTGACAGCATAGTTAATGGTACAGAAACAAGAGTCTCCCACCTCTACAGAAGAGGTAGTATTCATGCTTTCTTACTAAAACTATTTTAAAACAAAGATAAGTAAAATGTATGCCTTATGACAAGTGAGATAGGCATAGGGGAAAAAAAATCTTGATTCTTAGAACCACCTTTTAGATACCTGAATTTATCAATACACTCCCCTTTTAAGTAATTATGAGAGAGCTAACATTTAAAAAATGTACTTTCATGAAAAAAGCTAAACAGAGTAAGTGGTTTAACCTAAAACACAAGTTCTTTAACTATTTGGTAACATGGACCCTCTCCTCATGGAAGCCCAGTTACGAACCCTTGTTCTAAAACCATTATCAGGAGCAATCTAGTTGTGAAGAGTTCTTAAATATGTAGTTCTAGATGTATAAATTAAAATCATTCAAACCAATTACTAAAACTATATATATATATATCTATACTATATTATTTTAGTATATTGGTAAAATTTACCTGTCATTTACAAATGTCCATGCCATTTGAACCAATTTTTGAATTTTATTTTTATCACCTAATAAAAGAAAAGGAATTAGTTAATAAAACTACAGGGAAAAAATGTTCTAAGTGCACAAAAGTGAAATATTCAAATAGAGAATACCATATACAGAGAGCAAAAAATCCCTTCCAGATTAGGAAAGTAATAACTAAATACTGAAATAAGACCAATTCCTGCTTAAAGTATTTTCATCTTTTCTTTCCACCATACTGAACAGATTATAAACTTGTGGAAGATTAATATATTTTATATAATGTAATAATCATAGACTATTTTCTCATTTTCCTAGCCACTAAAAAATCCTCCAGTGAATTTTGACCATATGGGAAAAACTAGTACAGGTCTACCCAGCATGACATGCCCTTATCAGAGAGGAGCTATGCTCTATGAACAAGGCAGAATTGAAATAGCTCAAAAGAAATGTGAGATGAGCAAATTTAAGGAATCCATTTCCGATGTACACATGGATTATTTGTGCTCAACCTAAGGTAGACCATTCTGGGCTAGTATTTGGTCTGATTAGTCAGTCAGGCACACTTTAACCCGACTCTAATATATTGATGTCATTTGTTCCTTTTTGAGAAAGGACAAACTAACAGAACTGAGAATATGAGCTGTTTCTTAACTACAAATTCTTAACTTCATTATATCCCATTTCCTTTACTCCTAATCCAGAAAGTTTCTTTGTTTTTGATAAACAGAAAATGAGTGCCACAAAGAACTAAACCAATTAAGCTCAAAGCTGAATTCTGAATGATAAAATTCTATTTAGCAAAAACACTGATTCTTTTACCTTTGAGTTGTTTGGCATATTTGAGGAGGAATTGGTAGGGATGTTCAACTTGCAAATCAAACTTTATGGTTTGTAATAAGATCCTCTCCAGAACCATAACTTCTTCCTAAAAAACACACACACACACGACATTATAATGCTCTTTACAATTATATCTCAAATGCAGTTTGAAAATTAAGTTTTCTACTGTAATTAGGCTCCATGTACATTTTAGCAGTTTATCTCTAGTCATGTTTTTAACACCTAAATTCTGATCACAGATATGTACCTCTTGATAGGGGGAAAATAATAGCAAAAAAAAAAAAATCAAACCCACTGGTGGTTAGTTTATACAGTGGACAAGAAAATCGAATAACCTCTATAATTTTAAACAGGCCATTCTTTCTAGTCAGAAATCTTATGCAACTGAAAATCTCTGATAAATGAAGGTAATGTGAAAATATCTGGCCTCAAACATGTCCAATTTTATCAGTTATTTGAAATTCTGCAAGACAAAGAATATTACTTGACACATAATATATATATATATATATATATATATATATATATATATATATATATATATATATATATATATAATATATGAATAGTTAAAGACCCTCACTAGAAATCATAGAGCTACACTGAGCAGGTCTGTGGAAGATGTTTAAGTTACTGAAACATTAAAAGGACACTATTATCAAGTAATTTTTACCCATGTAATAAGCTCACAGGGAAGAATATTGCTGTAGTAAGGCTACCGGATATGCCTGTGTGTGCATGCATGAACACTTGTGTAAAGTATTGTAATTGAGGAAAAAATTCCCATTTCTTTTGAATGTTGTACAAAAATATGCTTTGCATTTTAAGCAAGCAAGAACATATATTACATATGAAAAAGCAGTACAGTGAATGCTATAGCATATATTCTGTTAAAAAATTCTCAATGATTTCATTTTCTAATTCTACAAAAGTGGTCTATTAGAATCGATTATTACTAATGGCAATGAAAAATCAAGTATTTCAAGTAATGAACAGTCAATAAGCAAATATATCTTGAGCATCCATGATATATATATATGATGCTTTTCAGATAACATCAAATAAGATAAATGTCATGATTTCTATGTATAGGAAATCACTAATTTAACACATGGATTTATATCTATAAGCTAAGTTATACTCTGGATTACATATTTTTTCCCCATAAATCATTAATAGGTGGAAGGAAATTATTTTTCTAAACAGTCAGCCTCATGCTTCAAGTTCCCATTTAAAGTATAAAAAAATCAGAAGTTTCAAAAATATTTGTATAGTATAAAATGATATGCTAAGATTTTATTTTAAAGCTCTGTCACTACTTGTATCCAGTGGCTTCAAAATTCCTCTAAATTTAGAAACTGCCTCCTATTACCAAGTGTCAGCCACCTGCAAACTAGATAGAATTACGACGATAATGGCTGACTTCTTTTCATGTTATGAATGTGGATAGCAGGTGCAACATTTTGCCTATAATTGTATCCAGTGTCCTACAACTCTAAAAATAAAAAAGTTACATACACCATGTTCCTTAAGATTAAAACTACCCTAATAAAATGGGACTCAAATTATTACTTTTCTTTCATCCAAAAAAGGATCAAAATTTCATAGAGTTGCCTATTTCTGTTTATCACTGAAATAAGAACAAGAACTTAGTCAGCTTTAGTTGCTTTCAAAGTATACGTAATAACTGCTAACTACAAAAAAGTACTATTTATGTTTTTTGACAACCTCATGGTTCAAAATATTTTCTGAATGTTTTTGCTTTTTTAAACTTTTTTCTATTTTTACAAGCATTTATCACCTTTACTGTAACCCCCCAACCCAGAACAATTAAAAACAACAAAAGTACAAATGAAAACCCTCAAATAAATATGCATGTTTCAGCAAAACAAATCCCCCATTGGCCAGTCCCAAAATGCAAACATTTCATTTTGCATTTTAAATCTTGAAGTAGGTAATAGCATGCTTCATTATCAGTTCATTAGTTCTGAAAAGTTTTATCTTAATATTGTCATTGACATCTGTTCTTGTTCTGCATCACTTCATAGTCTTTAGTTTTTTTTCTGAAACTGTGCCTTTCATCATTACCTTATGGTATAACTATTCTGATAATTCACCATAATTTGTTTAGCCATTTCCTCAAAGGTGGGCAAATCCTTTGGTTTCTAATTCAAGGCTGCCATGAAAAGAGCTGCTATAAATATTTTTGTTTCAATAAGACCTTTAACTTTTGATCTCTTTTCATTGTTTCCTTGCTTCCCAAGTTTTAAATCAAATCAGAATTACATTAATGCCTTAGTGAGGAACACAATACTGTCATTTCATTGATGAAAAGAAGTAGGCAAAGGGGTCAGGTTGATTCATCTGAAGTCACAACTCACAACTCTGACAACAGAGCCTTAAAATGAATACTTTCAAATCTCCACCTCTTAGTAGTCCCTAAGAACAAAGGTGTCCAAATCAGCAACCCAAAAAAGCATATTCAAATGTAATTGGAAAATATTTAACAAAATTATAACAATACCACAGATAATGTTAATTTGTGATTTTCTAAATCAATATGCCACCAGTAGGGATTACCTCAGGCCAGAATAAAGTCCTAACATAAAATTATATTTAAATTGCTTACAAAAATTAAATGATCCATGTTCATTTGGATGTTCCTTGGTTTGTATAGATGAGAATCACCTGACAGCAAGATTTGTAAGCTCCATCTCCATGGACGATGAAAGGATCCTAGATATCTACATTCCTGGGTTCAATCTCCAGGAGTAGCAGTGAATTCTTCCCCAACACAGATAATAGTGGGTATGATAAATGAATTTTTCTGATTTTCCTCTACTGCTACCATTTGCTTGAATATAGTATGAAATATCATTAACTAGAGCATGAAGAATTTAGATTGACATCAAACTTTTAGCTCCAGTGATTAACTGGTTAGAGATAGTGATTAAAGCTAATGATAGCATTTCTGGGTCAGCTTTATTATCTCTATTTACTTAAGATAAGCATGTCAAACAATGAGGCATAGTTATAATCAGAGATAATGGTTAGTCTACAAATTCCAATTATATCCCTAATGTTTACTAACCAACTGATTTTAAATGAATATCTTCCCCTTCTATCTATTGTGTTGTGTGTGTGTGTGTGTGTGTGTGTGTGTGTGTGTGTGTGTGTGTCTACCTTCCTCTTCTCTCCCATGTAAAATTCCATTACATTTCAGTTATTTAGGTCACTAAGATCTATATAATATAAACTGAAACTAAGGATTAAAGCCCATTATTTATTTTAATTGCATGGATCTATCCCAAGTACATAATAAAACAGTTATTAAAATGTTTCTATGTGTCAATAAGTATGACTGACAGCAGTACTTTTAAACAAAGCCTTAAATCTTTTTTTTTTAATGTCAAAATGGGGGTGATCATTTTAAGGGACAGAATTTTCTAGTCCTGATGCCATCTAGTGTATAACAAGGTAAAATTTACCCAGGGAGATTTCTGGGCCAGAAAGACTGACTTAACTGGTAAAATTGCTATTTCTTCTAGGAAACTTGCAGAGACAAGATAGTATTCTCTGTACCTTTCTATTTGTTTACATCTTGCCCCTCAATAATCAATCAGGCAAATTCTGGAATGCTCAAATTGGCAGCTACATTGATTTCTCTGATGAACATGGCACTGATACAGGAGTTGAAATCTCCTAAGCTGAGCAATTCTGAGGCCTTAAGACCCTACTCTATCAATCTTTTTTCTTGGTGAAGACTTGGGCTAAGAACTAGGAATTTTCCAAGTCCTGTGACCTTTCACCTAATTTGCTGACAGTCAAAATCTAACTGACTAAATTCTGGTGTTTCTAGTTTTCGATAACTGCCTGTAAATTTACAAATAAAATTATTCCTGGTCAAATCTACTCCTGATATAAGACCTCTAACATTGTTAAATTCCTTTTTTTTTTTTTGGTTTTTGCAAGGCAAACAGGGTTAAGTGGCTTGTCCAAGGCCACACAGCTAGGTTAATTATTAAGTGTCTGAGACGGGATTTGAACCCAGGTACTCCTGACTCCAGGGCCCGTGGTCTATCCACTACGCCACCTAGCCGCCCTCATTGTTAAATTCCTAAAAGAAATTGTCTGTGTGCGCGTAGGCACATGCACATACAAAAATGTGGTTTGAAAACACTAAATATCCCAGTGGCCTTCTCTGGTATAGGGGAGGGAGGGGAGGAGGGGAAACAGTTTAGAGCTTAAGACGTTAACAAAAATAAAAAATAGAAAAAAAAGATAGTGGAGATTTTCTTCAAGATGATTAATAGGCCATTCTGTTGTAAAGTAATATACAGACTAAGGGTAGTCTCTATTTGCACAACTGCTTCTTTGATTGCTGAGAATCAATTCTTTTGATTCCCCAAAGACTGAGAAGCTTCAATTTTGATCAGGGAAGAGATTGAAAGTTTTGGTTTAAATGGTATGATGGTTCTTGGGGGCAGCTAGGTGGCGTAGTGGATAAAGCACCGGCCCTGGAGTCAGGAGTACCTGGGTTCAAATCCGGTCTCAGACACTTAATAATTACCTAGCTGTGTGGCCTTGGGCAAGCCACTTAACTCCGTTTGCCTTGCAAAAACCTAAACAAACAAACAAACAAACAAATAAATAAAAGGTATGATGGTCATTTGCTAAGGAGAGATTCAATGGAACTATAGAAACTAGCTAACAAGAGTCCAATTCAGACCCAGGGATAGACAGAATTGTGACCCAAGAACCACACTACATATAAGGAGGGCAGGCTTATCAACAGAAAATTTGGCATTTATCCAATAAATTTTTTGGTTAAGGTAACTAATTTAAATTATTCATTAAAGCTCTAAAAGCAGTCTGTCAGTTGAAAGAGTTAATGACACTAATGTAATTACAATCCTGAGGGGAGGAGTGAGAATAACAAGGTTGTATTAGCCTTACCTTTGGGTCATCTCCAAACTGACCAAACTGTACATCATTTAATAAACTTCGAGCTGTTTTGATAATATCTTTACATTTTTTAGGAGTCTCTTCTACTTTCCCTGCCAAAAAGAGACAGCACGCTCCTGTCACCTATAGACAACACACACACACACACACACACAGACACACACACACACCAGAAACAAAAAAGTCAAGTGTAAGACTATTACAATGTAATTAATTATGGGAACAAAAGCAAATGGTTTACCCTAGTTCTATTTCTCTTAATTATTCAGAGAACAAAGAAATAAATAATATTTCACATGTTCCTCACATGTGGATTAGTCTCAAGAACTGTTTTAAATTTTGGATGAACTTTATTGGACTAATCTGTTTGAATAAATGCCAAATACAACTACAGAAACAATTTTTCCCTTGTACAAAAGCATGGTTGTTATTAAGACTCATTAGTTCTTGTCTGTATTTTTAAAAAGCCAATAAAATAAAACAAAAGAGCTGATTTTACTCAAATGTCTACCTTGGGAAAGGTAGACAAGTAGTAATAGCTTTTGTATAACCTAAAGTAATATCTAAGTTTTGGTAGTTGCTGAGCTGTAGCAGAAAGTCACAAGTGTGATCATTTCAAAAGAATTCCACTTTAGTCTATACCCTAATTACATTACATTAAAATTTAAAAAAGAAGATAGTACAACTTACCTGGTTTCTGATTATGCCATTTAAGGAAGCATTCATAGAATATTAATAAAAATATCTTCTGCAATACACATACAAAAAAAGAAACTTTGTCCCTTGGCAAACCTGACCATAACTTATAACACAGTACAGTAATGACTTGCTAGGGAAAGGAGTGTTAATACGCCACTACAAGCTACATTGTAACTTACTAGTAAGTTATTTACTATTAAGAAAACAAAAATACAAAGATATTACAGAATCATTCATCAAGCAAATATTGCAGAAAAACAATCAAGAAAACATCAAATTAACACACTTACATATCTTGGGAATTGTTTAAAGGAATGAAACATGTAGAAGCGATGAAAATAAATTATTCCAGTAGCCAGGGTATCATAGTGTCTGGTGTTCTAGTTAAGGACATTAGCAAAAAAAGAAAAAAATCTTTGGAAATCAAGATTTTATTTAAATAGTTAACCTGGAAAATAAATACTTTCCACATCAAAAGTTAATACTTAGGAACCCTAATTAAATATTAAAATTATAAAATGAGAATTACAAAGTTCTAGGCTTTTGAGAAGAGGTTAATTCCTTTAGAAATCAACTGATTTTAATACTAGACCATTTTTCTATTTATGGAGGTCAATTGTGCTCAAAAGTTAAGCCTACAGATTAAAGGAAAAATTCTGCATAGAGCCAAGAAAATCAATTTAAATTTATCAATTAAATGCTTTACTGCAATAAAATTTGAAGTAATCTTCAAAGAGATTTTCTGCAAAACATATCCAAGAAATCACCATAAAACTTTGTCTACAGTTTTAATTTAGTTCCAAGGAGTATGTGGTATGTGGTATGGTGTAATATGTGTGTGTATATGAAATCTACTCAAACAAAAAAGGAGAAACAGGATACAGTCCCAAACGTGTTCCTACATCAAAGATGAACCTGGCACCCTCTCGGCGGTACCGGGCTTCAGTGGCTGGATCCAGTCCTTCTAACTGTGAAGGTGTATGAGCCAAGTCTTTTTTATCCCAGTACCAGCATGGTTTTGTGTGGTCCAGGTTTGCCAAAGTTACTGAAGGGCTGGAATTTTCTTTGTTCTCCTTCATTTATTGAAGTAAGCTTGTTCTTATTCAAAAGGTTTCCTGAGAAAGTCAGAATCCTGAAGGGAAAAAAGTCAAATATAATTCAGCATTAGTTCCTAAATTGTTCGACCCATTTGGAAATATGGAAAGGAAAAACTCTGGTTGCCAAACTATTCAATAAAGATGAATCTAAAATGACAGCAGTTCCAGATTAGGGATAGGAAGAACATGGGGAAGGACAGTAAGAAATGGGCTTAAAACACTTGTAAATCATTTTACTTGCCCCCATTTGCAGGTTTTGCTCCATACCTCTCTTATCCCAAAAGGAATCAAAAGATTTTTGAGGAAATTTTAAAGATAGTTTCTTCTAAAGAAATGCTGAGAACCAACTCTACTTCATACTTTTGGTCATTTTAATCATTATGAGTAGGTAAGAATCAATTAAACAGAAAAAGCTCCAATTCAGGTGAATCTAATCTTCCATTCCCCAATGATGCTGATTCCCCTGCAGCTGAAAAATATTTTAGATTTATAAAAGGCTAACTTTTCAAAATTTTTTGACATGAATTATTTGATTCTACAAACATCCCTATAAAGTAGGGAGGCCAGACATAGGAACCATATTTTGTCTTTTTTTTTTTAAGTCAATGGGGTTAAGTGGCTTGCCCAAGGTCACACAGGTAGGTAATTATTAAGTGTCTGAGGTTAAATTTGAACTCAGATCCTCCTGACTACTGAGCTGGTACTCTATTCACTGCCCCACCTAGCTACCCCCATAATTTTGTTTTAAAGGATCAAACTGCACAGAATGATTCTTAAAGCCATGTACCTAGTTTGAAACAATTATACTTACTAACAACCTGTCTAGTGTTTTCTCCATTACAACATACAATATATTCTAAGCCAGGAAATACTAATTCAGGCTCAGTCACTAATTAGTTGAATGACCTTAGATATAAATCCTCCAAGTCTAAATTTTTCTCTTCTGTAAATGATGGGTTATATGATCTCTAAGGTCTCTTCCAGTTCTAAAATGAGGGCACCACATATATCATTATTATTCCATCACAATTAATCCCTAAGAGTCAGAATTTCTTGTACCTGAAAGCTCCACATCTCCCTGCTATAGCTGTTCTTCCAAACCCTCTAGGGGAATGAAACGCACAGTTGCAATACCCTAACCCTAACCCTAACCCTAATCTCTCTGGTGGGAACAGGTTCTTTTATAGAAGCAGAAACTTGATCAATAGTTAGATATCAAAATTCCTAGGGAAGCAGGGAGAAGGGGACAATATGTTTATCTTGTCATATTTGAGTTTCTCATTTTCTGTTAACTCCCCTTTTCTGTGGTTATTATAAAATTTTAAATTTAATAATTGTAAATTGGAAGACCTTTCAGGTATCATTGATCCCTGATTCTATAGCTCTATTCTTTTTTTAGGTTTTTTTGCAAGGCAATGGGGTTAAGTGGCTTGCCCAAGGCCACACGGCTAGGTAATTATTAAGTGTCTGAGGCTGGATTCGAACTCAGGTACGCCCGACTCCAGGGCCGGTACTCTATCCACTGTGCCACCTAGCCGCCCCTATATCCTTATTTTTACAAATACAAATTACAAATTTACTAACTGATTCTACACCTTTATAAATTATTTTTTTTCCAGAATTCTGCAAGTCATATGTATGCTTTGGATACATAAAAGTGCTGCCCCCAAAATGAGACCAAGTAAATTATAAGAGACTGCTTAGTCTTATTTTGCAAATGAAAAATATTTGATATTGTGTTGTTTTCAGTCATGCCTAACTCTGTAATCTTATTTGGGATTTTCTTGATAAAAATAGGAGTGGTTTGCCATTTCCTTCTCCAGTTCATTTTACAGATAAGGAAACTAAGGCAAGTCTTCCTGATTCCAGGTTTAGCAGTCTAATGCTGCCTAACTGCTCATATATTTGATAGACATCTGTTTTAAAAAATAATTTATATGCTTGACTATAAAATATGAGTTCTTGGCTACAGAAAGAGAAGTACTTCCTTATATGAGGTTAACAGACAATAAATTTATTTTTCTTAAACACCACAATTTTATCATTCTTTTATGTTTAAAGTGAAGACCAACTGTCTACAGAATACATCTAATTTAGTAGCCTACCTTACACCTTAAACTCAATTTAAACTGCATTATCCTTCTTCACAAATCATTTCCTCTTACCAAATACACTGGCATCCATGACTGAAATATGTATGACTTTGGTAAACACAAGGTAATGTTAAGAAAAACAGGGATGTAGATCCTATTATCACTATACACTAAGAAGAGATAAAGAAAATCACCAAGTTGGGGGGGAGAGGAGTACATTTATGTGAAGATCAGTGGAGGCAGAAGCAAATATGATAGCTATCATTATGAATAAAAAAGAGAAATTAAGTAGATGTGGATATCAATAAATAAATCACAAACCTGAATTGAGTCAGGTAACTGAGCAGAGATGGCCAATTTCAATCATACATCTGCTGGAATTACCTTTCCCAAAAGAGGGAGTACTAATAATTTTCAAGTTTTTGTTGAAGTTCAGTTGTGTCTGACACTGTGATGCCATTTGGGGTTTTCTTGGTGGTTTAACAGATGAGGAAACTGAGGCAAACAGGGTTAAATGACTTGCCTAAGGTCAATTAGTGTCTCAGGCCACATTTGAACTCAGTTCTTCCTGATTCCTGAGTCAGTATTTTATCCATTGAGCCACCTAACTTTTAATGATAATTTTATCTTCAAAAAATTCAATGAATCAACAAGGAGAAATTCTATCAGGGACTTGATTCACACCAATAAAGTTGGCTGGGGGTAGAAATGTTGGGAGGCTTGGAAGAAACTGGATATTGTTTGACCTACCCTTTAGAATTCAATGGTTTTACCGGAAAGTGATGTGTGGTACAATGGTAAAGAGCACTGACTCTGGCAGAAGTCCAAGAATCTAGGTACAAAACCCACAATCAGTTCTTACTACCTAAACGATGTTGGGCAGCAACAACCTCTGTTATAAAATGAGGCTGGATTCAGTGGTCTCTGAGATCTTTTCTACCTTTAGCTCTGAGTCTATTAAAAAAAGGCAAGATATCATGATCAAATTCTACATGAAAAGTGAGCCCAGGCGAGTGGGGGTTATTGTTGAAAATTTAATTCTGGGGGCGGCTAGGTGGCACAGTGGATAAGAGTACCGGCCCTGGAGTCTGGAGTACCTGAGTTCGAATCCAGCCTCAGACACTTAATAATTACCTAGCCGTGTGGCCTTGGGCAAGCCACTTAACCCCATTGCCTTAGAAAATCTAAAAAAAAAAAATTTAATTCTGAAAAGTATTTTGAAATAAAAAATTAAGAGGAAAATGGTAAAAACCAATAATACCCACACAATGATGAACTTCTGAAGTATTATGAGGACAAAGAAGCTAAGGAAAAAAAAGATAGTTTAAAAATTTTTTTAAAGTCAGAGAAGGGATCAAGAAAAGATTGGAACTGATGTTTGGAGTAGATGAAATAACAATGGGAAAAGCAGATTGCCTACATTCTTTAGATTTGCCAAGGAGAATCATCTTGGACTGAAAAAGAAAAATGTTTAATAACATTCATGAAAAGTGAAGAAACAGAGTTCCTATCTGATTTCAATAAATTAAGACCACCAGGCTCATAAAGGAAATTAAAAAACTAGCTGAGCCACTGTTTATAATTTTTTGGGGGGGGAGGGGCTAGACAATGGGGTTAAGTGACTTGCCTGATGTCACACAGCTAGGTAACTATTAAGTATCTTAGAACACATTTGAATTCAGGCCCTCCGGACTCCAGGGCCAGTGCTCTATCCACTGCCTCACTTAGCTACCCCACTGTTTGTGATTTTAAGACAAAATTGGACAAGAGTTGCAGGGTTGTTGAAAGTACAATTTTCAAAAAATGGAAAAGAATAGTCTGAAAACAACAGACCAGTGACCTTAACTCCTAGAAAAATTCTGATTTATTTTTATTAAAAGGTTGGCTGGTTAAAATCTAGACAAAGAAATCGTAGTCTCAAAGACAAGGGTAGCTGGTCAAAGAACAGTTCATATTAGAATAAGTTTCCTTTCTGAAAATATTATTGGAGATACTGCGCTAATAAATTTCAGAAGGTTTCTCATTGTTGTGGACTAAACAGAATGGACCTTCACAAATGGCTCTGTGCTATTTAATATTTCTATCAATACTTTAGAAATAAATGCATAGCTAGCATGCTGATAAAACCATTAATGACACAAAGCTATGAGGGATAACTAAACATGTTCGATGATCGAGTCAAGACCCAAAAAAGAGCTGTATAGACTCAGAATACTGGATCGAATCCAATTACATGACACTAGGGATAAAGATAGTCCAAAAATCAACTTCATAAGTTTAAAATAAATGAAGCATCTTTAGGAAATAGTTTATCTGCAAACTGCAAATTATTTGGGTATTTTAATGGACAAGAAACAATATCAATTAGTTATGTGTGATAAGGCACTGAGCAAAGGAGAATCCAAATGTCTAGGTCTAGGACTAGTCAAAGTCTTGGCAAAACTTCAGGTAAAATAACATCCTGAGTGTTATGTTTAGTTCAGTGTTGATTTTAGGAAGGACAATAATTATTTGGAACACAGAGTATCAATAACGATCAATATGTGAAAAGCTTAGAAATCATGCTATGTGAGTGAATATTGGTGGAAGGAAAAGAATGTATTTATCCTGAAGAATAGGTAAAGAGATAATAACTGTTGTATATTATTTAAAGGGCTCTCACTTGGAAGTGCTTCAACTTGAGTGCTGAAGTCAGAACTAGAAACATGAGAATGGAAGGTAGGAGAAGCAGATTTTAATATGATTTAAGGAAAAATTTTTCTGATCACAGATATCTGAAAGTAGTTTCCTCTCATCAGAGCTTTTTAAGCTAAGTCAGATAATCCCTACTTGGGTTTAGTTCATCAACAAACAAATGTTTAATACTGCTAGGCAATGAGGATACACAAAAAATGAAAACAATACCAGCTAGGCATGAAACTTACGTTCTAAAGGTGGGCTCATGGGGAAAATAAGGTCAGGAGCTTAGCATTCAAACTTAGTCCCAAAGGGACCACTGTGTGAGAGCCACCAATAATGCCAACTGCTGCCCTGTGAGGGGCAAAAGTGGAATTACTCTATAACTGGGATTATGAGACCTTTGGCTTGTCATTTTCTATGAGGTGCCTCCCCACCAGTGTGGGGCCCATTTTTACTGAGGCAGTATGCCCTGACCATCTCTGGTTTCTCTGTGGGGGGCAGAGGTTAGGGAAGAAACCTGATCATCACTACATCTATTCTGGGGTGGAACAAACTGGATATCTCTCAGTTTCCCCTTCCTGGTTGCTTCTTCAGGTATTCACCTCTCCCTTACCCCCTTATCCTCTGTTCCAGTAGCTCTCACTGTATCCTGGGTTGAAGATGACGACTGCTTCAATATTTTCCCCTATTGGAACAAGACATTTCCTCTTCTCATGGGTTCTACAACATGCTAGCAGCACCCCATTATGTCCATAGAGGTTCCTTCCTCCCCCCTCCATACATAGTTTGACACTATGGGGCAATTTTCCTTGACGATAAAATCTCTAACAAATACTAGATTGCTTTCTGTTGGGGAAAGGGGGGAGAAAGGAGAAAAATGTAAAATTCAAAACCCTGCAAAAAAAAAAGATCGATAAAACTACTGTTGCGCGTACTTGGAAAAAAACAAACCAGTGCTAAAGCAAAACTGACAACATAGTTGAATACTAGGTAGTTTCATAAGAAAGGGACTTGCAGTATTGGGGGAATCAGGAAAGGCTTCCATAAAGATGGTTCTTGGGCTGAATCTTGAAAGAAGAGAGGGACTTTAGGAGATGGAGAAGAGACAAGAGAAGGTAGGTTACAGAAGTAATTTTTGGATCAACTAACTGACCTGATGGCCCTTACAATTCTTGTATTCTATGGTGAATTTTATTATTCTTTTCCATTTTCTGAGATTAGAAAAAATAAAATTTCTTCTTTTCCCATTTAACACATCACTATTTCTTATAAATTCCACTTTGAAATATATCAAGAGAATTAGTGAAACATTTTAAAAAATACAAAAATCAAGTCTACACAAGCAGTACAACAGTATTTTTAGTTTGTTATAAACTTTTAAGAAAATGAGCTGTATACAATGGAGATTCAAGGTTTTACATAGAATTCTTTTTTTTCCCGTTCTTGGAATATGTAAAAATTGTCTTGATGCAGACTTTAAATTCATAAAAAAGTAAAAAAAAATGTGTTACTTCCACTTTGCTTTCTCTATATTTTAGACTAGATTATATCTTCTAAATGGCCTGCTCATGCATGAGCCTGTGCAAGTCCCTTAACCCTGGTTGCCTCAGTTTTCTAATCTGTGAAATGAGCTGGAGAAGGAAATTGCAAAAACCATTCTTGTGTCTTTGCAAAGAAAACACCCAATATGGTCACAAAATTGGATCAACTGAAACAACTAAACAACATATACCCTCAAACTTTGATTATTATGATAATCTCTTAAGTGGTATCCATGCGATCCAATTTAAAAGAACAAAAATACCAAACCCTCTCCCCCTCAAAATTCATTTCAGTATGAGTAAAAAATTAAACAACTCATTTGTAAAATGTAAGATGATCTCTAATGGCACACTGAGTTCTGTTCCACCAACTAGTTGTAAGGCAATGACAAAAGGAGTAGTTTGAGGACCAGCCTAACTTTGAAGATGCTCACTGCTACAAAGTTAGCTGAATGATGACTATTTTTGGTAAGAGCAAATCACAAACCCATTTTCTAAGATGGCAATGTGGAACTAAAATTACAAATTTTATATACCCTTTGACAGCATCATACCACTAATAGGTCTAAATCCCCCAAAAAATAAAAGTGGAAAAGGATATCTATCTATCTATCTCTATATATAGATATATTCAAATATTTATAGCCTCTCCTTTCATAGTAATCAAAAATATGAAAGGAAGGTAAATCCTTCTGAGAGAATTGCTGAATAAATTATGGTAGATGAATATATGCCACAAGAAATCAAAGTATAGTATCAGAAGAAACTGCAAAGATCTTCATAAAATGACAGTGAGTTTGTAAGACTAGGAGAAAAAACAACTCTAAAAGACTTCAGAACTATGATCAATGCAATAATAAACCATAAATCCAATAGAACATAAACATATTGCTGACCATTTGAGAGAAAGATAATATAATGCAGGAAAAGACATACATTTTCAGGTTAAGAGAAATTTTTTTAATGTCTCTCAGATGCATTAGTTATATTCCATGTTTTCCCCCGAAACTACTTTACACTGCACCTCTTCAAGTCTGTATTATTCCATGAGCCTCCTACTATGTGGACTAATAATCCAGTCCTCTGAGAAATCTGATTATCATTAGGAAAGTTCTTTAATAGTTTTGAACTTGAAGCAAGCAACACAATTATATACAAACTGTAAGATGGAACTTTGTGGTAGACATCACCATGACAGCGGCTCTTCCCTCCTCTCCCTCTTGGCTCTTCCCTCCTCTCCCTCTTCAACTAATTCTGATCATTAGAACAATTACCTGATGGATCTATCAAGGATGGTCTTATGTAGTTCTGGGAGTTACCTACATAGAGGTAATAAATTAAACTCATAGACTTTCATGAAGTTATCAAAGGAGGCAATATAAAAGTGAAAAGCAAAGAGGGCCTATGACAGAGTCTTGGGGAACACCCAGTTAGAGTGTTCATGATAATGAACATGATGTGCCTGATAATCCAGCAAAGAAAGGTATAAAGAAAGGCAAATCAGCAGTGTCATGAAAATCTAGAGTTATATATAGTACTATATATATGCTACTATAAATTATCTTTCCAAAATAAAGAAACAATAAAACCGTAGCATATGAATTTAATGATTATTACACTGTAGGGAAACTATATGATCCATGATTGAGGGAAAGATAATCTAATTATGGTATATGAATCTAACAATACTGCTGTGCTTGAATGATGTGAAGATTAAAAAGCTAAATTAAGAGTTACAGTGACCATGTCAATGAAGGTAAATCAAATGAAAACTCATAGGTTAATGCAACTTGGTGCTTCCTGACTGATGAAAAATTGTTCACATGAGCATTCTTGGTAATAGTAAAATATTGGAAATTATGCGTCCAACAATTAAAAAAAGTGGCATATGAATTTAATGATTACTATTGTAGGGAATAACAAATACATTAGACATGAAGTGATACAGAATTGGGGGAAGGAAGCAGATCCCTAATTCTGGGCATTTTCATCCCTGCCCCTTGGCTTCAGGTCTCAGCAAAGATCTTACTTTCTAAGAAAAATTTATCCTGATTCCCATTAATGTTAAGTCCTTTCGCTCTGCTGAAGAACTCCAAATAATCCTGTCTATACGTGTTTATATGTCGTCTATTCATTAGACTTTTGCTTCTATTTGTATCTTCAGCATTTCAGTACCTTGTCTGTCACAGAACAAGCACTTAATAAATGTTAACTGACTTAATCCATATAGCCAATGTGCAGTGCTGTTAAATCCTGTCAGCACCCATTCCTGTACCTTTTCAAGGGCTGTTTCTCATGCCTGAAATACTCCTTCCTCTTCATCTCTGACCCTTGGAATTCTTGGCTTTAAGTCTCAGTTTTAAATGCTGCCACCTCCATGAAAAATACCTGCCAGTCTCCCCAGTTGCCTTCTCCCCTGAAGTTACCTTCTCTATGTTATATATGTCGTCTCCCCCATTAGACTAAAAATGTTCATTAAAGACCTTTAGAGGATTAAAGGACTTAGAGGAGATTATGGAGTCCAAAACTGGCAAACTGGACTCCAGGGAGGGGAAAAGGGACTTGTCTATAGTAACAGCGAAAAGGAACCAAATCCAACTCCAAACACTGGGCATCAGTCTCTTCCAGAATATTGTTTAAAACAAGAAAAAGATCCCTGCCGCAGTGACGAGGCTTCTTCCAGTCCAAAGGTTGGTGACTGGGATAAAGCCGAGTTCAATGGGCCAACGAAATTCAAGGCCGCACTATTCATCACGCTGAGCCCTTGGGGTCAGTCCTTAAAAACACTTCCTCTTTTTGAGAAACTCTTCCCCTGGGCAAAAAAGGCAAACAAAAAGCAACCGCGCAAACAAAAATCCCGAAAGCCGAGCAAAGTTAAAAACCAAGCCCCAACCGCACGTTAAGTTGTGCCCGGCCGGGCGGGCTCGGGAGGACCGGAGGCGCGTCCTCGGGCGTGATCACCCACACCGCCGGGCCTAGCCGGGGCTCGGGCTGGCCACGGCCATGCCCGACGGCGGTCCGGCCGGGACGCCCTTCCTCCCCCCTCCCCGCGGCCGCTCGTCCTCCTCGGGGAACGGAGGCGCCTCCGGCTCCGGGCCGCCCGCCAAGGCGGGGTCCCCGGCCCGGCCCTCTCTGAGGAGCCCGCACCCGAGGCCCGCTCTTTCTCCCGGCCGGGCCGGACCTGCGGCGGCCCCGTCAGCAGTTACCAGGACTCCTCCGCGGCCGAGGCGCCCTCGTTTCCTCCCCTGACACCCCGCGCACGCGAGGCGCCGGGCCCGCGCGTCGCTCCGTCCGACCCACACTCACCCGCCACCTCCAGGAGTCCCACTTAGCGACGTCTCTTATCGCTGACGGCGGCCATCTTGGACGCGGGGTGCTGGGGCGGGGGGAGACGTCATTACGCGGCGTCCTCCTTGAGCGGAGGCGGCAGAGGAAGTGGGGGCGGAGCGCCCCGGCGGCGGGGCGGGCCAAGGCTGCAGCTTCCACCCAATTAGAGGGCTGGGAAAGGAGCGAGCCGAGGCTTGGGGCGGTGCGGGAGGAGGAGTGGAGGGCTTCGCGGGCCCGCCCCCTTGGAAAATGCGCTTTGGCGAACAACCTAGCCTGCTGACGGAACCCCGCGTCGGGGGCGTGACCAGGGCGGCGGTCCACCAATTAAATGGCCGAAGGGGCCAGCGCCAGGGCCCCCCCCCCCCCCTCCTCCAATCGCTTTTATGGAACTGGCGAGGGCTCGGTCGACTCCGCGGGCCTCTGGGAGCCCGCCGGCCCCCGGGCTGGGGAATGGACTCTTGGAGTGACAGCTGCAGCTGGATGGCGTGGGGGAAAGAGGGAGGAGGAACCCACCAATGGGCTCCGGCTGGAGCCGCTCCCGCGCCTCGAGGGCGGGGGGCGTGGGGAAGCCCGTCGGCCAATGGGAGGCGGGGGTGGTGGTCGGGGGGCGGGGCTCCGGGGCTGGAGCAGCGGGGTTGGGCGTGCGGCTGCGGCGCTGTCTCGGCTGCCTCCGCCTCCGGCTTCCCCTCCCTCCCGGACGCCGCCGCGTCCGCGGGGTTGGTTGAGGCGGACTGTGGGGTGCTGACTGGAGTGGAGGCTCCGCCGCCGCCGCTGTTGCTACCGCCGCCGCCATCCCCGTTACCGCCGCCGCCGGGAGAGAAGACGAAAGGTGAGTGGCGGGGAGGCGGCGCCCGGTGCCGGCCGAGAGGGGCGCCCCGCAGCCGCGATCCGGCCGCCCCTGCGCCTCCACGGCCTCTCCCGGCCCGCCTTCTCGGGCCTCCCGTGCCCCGGGGCCGGGGCTGGGAAATGGCCGCCGGGGCAGGGGGTCGAGCCCCGCTCCGGCCCCTGCGCCTCCGCCGCCGCCGCCCCCGTGGCACCGTGTGCCCGTCCCCGCGTCACGCGTGTCTCGGGCTCTGCCTCCGTCACCCCGTGGAGCTATTTTGTCCCTCCCTCCCTTCGCCCCCACCGCCTCCGCTCCCCCCCGGGCCCTCGCCCCTTGCCCGCGTCACGGCGCGGGCCCGGCCGCCTCCCGCCCCCAGCCCACCGCGGTGTCGCCTCCGTCACCGGGTTCCAGCTCCCTCAACCTGTGGCTCCGTGACCCCCTCCCCGCCCCCACCAGCCGTGGGCTGCCAGTTTCCTGTCTGTCATTTTGTCTTCTGTCACTGCCCGTGCCCCGCGCCCCTTCCTTTTAGGTCTCTGCGTCTGCTTCGGCTCCTTGGGACCCTCCTCCCTCGAAATCCCTTATCTCGGTGCAGAGTCAACTTAGGGCTCCCGCTGCACTGCCCTTCCTTGTGCCACTCTGGGGAATGGAATCCAAGGCCTAAAACTAGATTTCATGTTGCATCTGCACCCCCTCCCCCCGACTGTTCCTCATTGTGTTTCCTTCCTTTCTCTCAATACCCACTCCAGTAGGAAAGGAAAGAGCATTTTCTCTTCTACCAACTCCTGCTACCTTAAACAGGGTTCTCAGAGAAATATTCTCTTCCTCGGCCCCCCCCCCCCCCGCCAGCTTTTTCAACTACTATAGGAAAGTGGTAGAAAATAAGTACTATTTGTTCTTAGAAAAAAGTCCTCTTATTCCATACACATATGCTTACTAGGGAGGAACATAATTTACTTGGTTGCAGTCCGAGTTTACCTTTAACTAAGCTATGTGGAACTCTAGGCCTAAACTTCTGTCCTCAACTATAAAATGAGGGGGACTGGACTATGACCTCCAAAAGATCCCTTCCATTGTATCTCTTACTTTTACTCACAGCTTTATTCAGTGCTTCCTTGCGTCCTCAAATTTAACACTTGGTAGAGAGGAGTAGCCATTAATTTTCGAGTTTCATTTCCCTCACCCCCTTCTACTCCTAATCAGAAACTACCATAATGAAATATGTGAATGTTTTCCTTTTTTATAATTATATTTCCTCAACAAATTTCTGATCATAATCTAGAAATTAAATGCAAAATGAATGATTTTAGTGGAAGAATTTTATCTCTACCCCTCCTATTAGTGATTTTTATTTTCTTTTTAAATAAAAGCACATTTACATAATTTTCTTTTATGTTCTTTCTGTTTTTAACAAAATCTTCTAAGGCTTTATTTTTTAAAAGAGGAGAAGTTTTCCCAAAACTTTTGATGAGAAATGACAATTTTAACATATCTGAGAAGCAAAGTGAATCATTTGTCAGTAACTTTTAACCCTCAGTATTTCATACATCTCATTGATATAGATACTCCCTCCAGTGGTACAGGTTGCAATTTATCCACTTCATTCTTTGTGACTTTTCCTCTCTTCCTGTATATGCTCCATGAGGAGGCTTGCAGAGGCCTTCTCTAGTTACTTTGACAAGATATGAGTACCAGTAACAGCTGCCTGCTAACAATCACTATCAATATATGATTAACCCATCTCTTTTTTTGTTTCTTAGTTGATTTTTTTTTTGCTTGCTGCTTATATGTAAATCTTCATTAAAATAGCATCCTACTTTGTATTAGCTTTTGGTATGCCCTTAGAGATTCTATTTATTATTTATATCATAAAGTATCACCTAGACTCTTGGTGCATAAAAGGTTGAATTTTTGTTTTATTGAGAAACTTGGAGTTGTTATAATAACTTTAATGTTTCCCATATTTCATTAAACCCACTTTTATTCTTATTCAATTCTGGGGTCTAGTCACTGTATATCAATTGCATGTGGTTTAGTTGCAGCTGTATGTGTACATAGGTATTAGGTAAATATTCCAAATTAGTACTAAATGGCCTAGTGAAGTAATCCAGTTTTCCAAATTCCTTTTCATTTTTTAAAAACATTGAGTTAGAACAATGCTTTTCAAAGTACATTTTTTTCAGGGAACTACCTAGCTTATATAATTCATTAACAAACTTTTCAGCATGACTCTAGTGAACACTCTATATAGTACTTTCCCTTTATACACATAAACACACACACACACACCTTTTATTGGTGAAATAGTACTTTGTGGGAAATAAGATGTGAGCATCATTCATTCATTCTTTCATCCATCCCAAATATGATCAGGAATAATATTGCTAATTTTTGTGCAAGCATATTGCAGTACTTACTTTTTTCTTTTTTTTTTCGTTTTTGCCTAGGTTGAAATCTGATGCTTTTCTAGCAAAAAACTATTTTTTGATGTTGCATTAATTGAGAAAATGAGCAAATCTTTTGCTTGGTTTCTATGAAGAATCTTTATTTTTCTTGGACCTGACAGCTTTATATAAGAGAATCGATTTGAAAATCATTCAATATGCATTAACACTATGTGCTACTGAATATGAATTTTCATTTTTAATAGATATATGTTGCTTAAGAGGCAGGGTGGGTGTGGTGGTTAGAGAACTAGCTTGCCTCTGAGCCTGGAAGTTCTAAATTTAAGTTCACTTAACTATACTGCATCTGTTGCCTCGGGTAAATCACTTTAATCTCCCTGTTCTCTAGGCAACTCTTTGAGACTTAAGTTGCCAATAAGATGCTATTTGCATTGACAGTGGGAATTTCCTCACCTGTATCAAGTGAAATCACCTGTCCATCCCCTCTCCCTCTCAGTGTTTAGTAATTCTGTTTCTTTAGTAGAAAAGTTAGCAACAATTTTGTTTCTTTAGTAAACAGATTTTGAAGACCTGTTAAAAATTCACTTTCCCTTTTTGCTTCATAGGTTTCAAACAGAGGAATAAATTAGTGGTTTTTGGCTTGCTTTCCTTATGTTGTTCCTTTCTTATTTCTAAAGTGAGTTTATATTCATTTGTACTTAAGTTTGGAGCTACTTTTTTGAGTATTTTTATTTGAGTAAATGTGAATTCTAGACCAATGATGTCCAACTTTTATGTTTTTAAAGGTACATTTAAGTGTTAGTTATCCTGATCATATTTCCATTTGAGAGAAAACTTTGTGTTAGAAATTTGGTATAGTAGAAAAAGTCTTGACCTTAGATTTTGGAGGTGTGGCTACGATATTTAATTGTGACTATGAGTAAAGTTTAAAACTGTATTCCTGATCAGCTTGGTGACACAGTGGATGGAGCAAAGGCCCTGGTGTCAGGAGGAGCTGAGCTCAAATCCAGGCTCAGACACTTAACAGCCCCTGCTTCTTTAAAAAGAAATATATATATATATATATATATATATATATTCCTGTAGTCTTTAGTTGTCCCTCAATGTTGAATCACAGAATTATTTTAATAGCTTTTTTTGAAGACTACAATTTAAAATATCAGTAATTAGAAAGGAAGAAAAACAAAAGTCTAATAATAAAGGTAATGCAAAATTGGAATGCTCCTTCCCCTTGTCACAGGATTGTTCTGGGGAAAATATTTTGTAAACTTTAAAGCATTTTGTAAATGTGAGATTATTAATTTTTTTTTGGTCCAAACTAGTGATTTTTTCCCCATGATCGGGTTGAATTGAGTGTTTATCTTTTTTGGTTTCAGGACCCCTTTATTCTTATAAAAGTTATTGATGATCTCAGTTATCTACTGCCCAAGGAGCTTTAATTTGTGTGAGTTATATCCAAGGATATACTGATATATATTTTAACAACTGACTCTCTGAAAAAAAGTACACATAATACTCTTAAGTTTAATAAAGTTGCGTTATTAATATTTTTTCTTCCACTTTATATAAACTGTTACCAACACAAATTACTGTTTCTAAAGTTAACTATTCATACTGAAAAATTTAACAATTGGCAAAGTTGGTGCAAGCTGGATCTAGCACACCTATGGCATCTATCAGTATTTACTATATTAGAAATTATAATATCTTAGTATTATTATGAAAAAAAATTTCACCTTTTAGATCCTCTGAGAAGGGTCACAGAGATCCTAGGATATCATGATCATGGATGTAAGATGAAAGGTAATGTATAATAGTAATAGCAACAACAACTATAGCACGTATTAAGCACTTGATGATTAAAAACAAACATTTACATTTTACATGGTGATCCTCACAATAATCCTGGGAGAAAGATGCTGTTAACCCCCTTGTATAGAGGAGAAATTCAGACTTGGAGACTGTGACTTGTCTGGAGACTTATCACTTTTAATTGCCTGAGACAGGATTAAAAGCCTCTTCCTGATTGAAAGCTCAACACTGTGTGATGTGATGTAAAGGCCTCTATATAGAACAGGTGCCAATTCAAAAAATAATGAAATAGAAATGAAACTAAAGTCAGACATAATGACGTAGAATATTTGGGAGAATTATCTGTTTTCCCTTCTTTAGAAACTTAAGACTGAATTTTGTATTTTTTTGTTACTGTTTGTCCTTCCTTCTCTAAGAGAACTATGACAACAGGGAAGTGATGTCATGACGTGAGTTGCATTTAAATGGGGGGGGGCTGTTGCAAAGTTATCAGCTATACTTTCTTCTTGGGAGTCATTTGGGTCCAGTGGCCAGATATGGATCTAGATGACTGGAGATAGTCCTGGATGTAATGGGAGGCCTGAACTCAGCTCCTCCTGAGCACACACACACACATGCATTCCAGGCATGAGGGACAACCAAAGAAAATGCCAGGATCTCAGAGATGGACTGTCTTGTTCTTGGAACAAGAAAGTCATTGTTACTGAATCAAAAAATACACATTTCTTGGGGTGTAAATCCTGGGAGGCTTGGGGCAGTTAGGTTTACCAGCATGTTATTGCAACAGTGAGGTGATGAGAGCCTCACATGGCAACTTCATGTATTGGAGAGCTCTTGTAAAGGTGAAATTTAACAGATCTTGACAGCAGACCCTGACAACAGATTTTGAGTAGTGAGCCTCATAATGAAACAATTTGAAGGAACAATTTTAGCTGATTTCAAGGTACTTAACCTCTCCATGTCAAAAGTTTTTCAGGAATAAATTGAAGACTAAACTATAAAGCCTTATCATTTGTAAATTCCATGATGAAACACCTTTTTCTGTATTGGGTATTTCCTTCAGGTCTTAAACTTTACAATTTATGAATACCAGTGTAGCACTCAGATTTTTCTGTTTTTCTCCACTTGCTACATGGCTTGTTAAGATAAAACACTTTCAGGATGAAAATTTCACATCATTCCTTATGTGTAGTGCATTATGTCCTATTTACATTTACAATGTATCCTTTGACTAAACTATAATTTGTAGTCTTCCCGAAGACCATAGTACTTTCATTTTAACTTTTTGAATGTTGCAACTTTATCTTTTCCTTTACATGGTTCATGTTCTATTTGCTTCTTGTCCTTCATTATCAAAGAAGATGGCATAGTTAGAGACTCATAACCATATTAGAGTATTGTCAGCTCTTTACTTATGTGAGCTCTCTGTGAAGCCAGTCCAGTGGAAGAAAGAGTGTTTGGGTGGGATTTTCTCATTGGTCTGAACATTTGAATACTCATTAGTATAGCAGCCACAGAATCTATGAAAAGTGATACTGTCACAAACCTGTTTAGTTTGATGAATTCTTAGATAATCGAAGAACTTCATTCAGAGTTTTGATCAATGTATTGTCATCCTGGAGGAAAGTTATTGGGAGCCTATCACAAGACTTAACCCATCCTCACATCTTGATTCATTATGTTCATCAACAAGTTTGATGAGTTAAGATGATGATGTTTGATGAGTGAGATTTTACAAAACTTGTGGTTGATAAATTTAGAGGAGTAGCAAATATATTGCATAAGAAAATAAGCATTTGAAACTTAAGGCTAAAACTTATAAGATAAAATTTAACAGGTACAAATATTAAATCTTCCCTTTAGGTTCAAAAAATCTGTATAAGTATGAGATGGGGGAGACCCAGATCAATTCAATAATTCATTTGAAAAAACTTAGGTGGGGCAGCTAGGTGGCACAGTGGATCAAACACTGGCCCTGGAGTCAGGAGTACCTGGGTTCAAATTCGGGCTCAGACACTTAAGAATTACCTAGCTGTGTGGCCTTGGGCAAGCCACTTAACCCCATTTGCCTTGCAAAAACCTAAAAAAAAAAGAAAAAAAAAGAAAAAACTTAGGGGCTTAGCTATAAACTCAATAAAAAGGTAAACTTTAACTGAATTTATAGAAATGTAATGTCTAGATGAAGTATAATAATTGGTTCTTTGTACTCTGTCCTAGTCATATCAGTTCTGGAAATCACTCTTCTTAAGGGAACATTGATATTCTGAATCTTGAAACATTAATAGAACATCACCAGGAGCTAAGGATACAAATAAAAAAATGAAAAATCCCTTTTTTCTAAAGAGTTGTGATTTGTTAGTGCCCTTCACTTATCTGAAAGGTCAGTTAAGGGAAAGATTGCTCTGAAAAGGAAAATTAGGACCACTAGAAGTTGCAGCAAGGGATTTTTTAACTTACTATGCAATATGTAAGGGAGACTGGATAGAAAGATTATGATTCTGAATGCTTTTGCGTAGAAGTCTAATTCAACTCTAATTTTTCATAGATAACTTAGTGCTCTGACCCAGAAGAGATAGGACACTACTTGGACTAGAAAGGTATGCAGTTCATTCAGATCCTTAAAGATTTTTCTTTATATTGCATTCTTCACATCATAGTGAGGAACTAAATCATTCATTGTACTTATATCGGCTATTCATGCTATCTTGGCTTTTTTCTTTGCTTTAAAGAGAGTGATGTAATGAGGTTAATTGGCCCTCCTTCTACCTGAAATTGGACCACTTAAAGCTTCTTTTTTCACTAGCTGGAACTGGTCAACACTTTTATCATTTGTTTAAGCAAACAGGCAGATTTCAATGACAAAAGTACATTACCCCACAGTCTTAATTTAATCTCAGAGATATTTGAGAGATCTTGAATACCTTTCCTGATTGTGTATATCACCTGTAGGAATCCACTGTTTCCCCCAGATTATGAGAAAATTTGTGTTGATGTAGCTTCCAAGTCATGTAGTGTAAAACAAACTTTATTAAGATTTAGAGAAATTTAGTATTTTGCTCAAGATGACAGCTAATTTAGGAGTATGAGAATGTCATTGATTTCCTTATTTTTTGCCTGACCTAAGATCCTTTGTTAATGTCTTTAACAACACTGTTGGTTATTAAAAGTAATAAATTTGACTTTTCAAACAAAATAATCTGTTATTATGTATTAGGAATGAATATGTGGTTGTAACATTGTCTTTCCTTTTAGAAAATAAGAAAAAGAAGAATACAAACACAATAGCTTAGTCCTCCATTCTCTCATTGATTGGAATGGAATGATGACAACTGCATCTCTTCTTTGTTACTTAATTTTTTTTATTAGGTTTTAAGTTGATTTGGGTTACTTAGGTGGCACAATGGATAGAGAGCTGACCCTGCAGTCAAGAAAACTCCATCTTCCTAAATTCAAATCTAGCCTCAGACACTTCCTAGCTGTGTGACTCTGGGCAAGTCACTTAATACTATTTGCTTCAGTTTCCTCATCTGTAAAATGAACTGGAGAATGAAATGGCAAACCACTCTAGTATCTTTGCCAAGAAAAACCCAAATGGGGAGGTCATAAGAGTCAGATATGACTAAAAAATGACTGAATAACAACAGATTGTTTCTTAGTAATGTTCGTCCTTCAATTCTGAAGAAGACCAGATGATGCCATGACAAGCACATGAATTGGATTTGAGTGAGGGGGTTGTGCTGTCACCAGCTTCACTTTCTCCTCTGGAACCATCTGTGTCCAGTGGCCAGCTATGAATCAGGATGACTGGAGATCCCCTGGATTCGAGGCAATCAGGATTAAGTGACTTGCCCAAGGTCACATGGCTACTAAGTGGCCAGTGTCTGAGGCTGTTTCATATAGACATCCTGAATACCCAAGGGTAGCTACCTCACTACATCTTCATTAATTTAGGAAAGAGGCTTATAACTGTGCAGATATGAAAACTTGGGAATTCTGATCCTTAACCCAGAGCTGTCTAAATAGGACAATGTCCCCTTTTATGATTTGCTGAAATATCCACAGCCTTATATCTGTTGAGGTCCTAAGCTCAGATCTTTATAGATCAGATTGTGGTTAGTGGTGACTGACCAAAATGCTGTAGATGAGCTACTTCAAATCAACAGATATTCAAAATTTATTTGCTTAATTTTGTTTTATGTACAGGTGTATGAGATACAAGAAGATTAGAATGATTGGAGAAGTGTCTTGGGGAAAGTCTAGGAGAGATCATTAAATCACAATGTTTTATTGTCAAATATATACAATTTTTCTTCCATTCTTCCTCAGTTCCTTGCCCTAATCTAGGAGACTATCAAGTACAGTGGGATATTGATATTTTGGTGCTCTTCCCCAGTTACTTAAATGAAATTAATTGCTCAGCTACTATACTTTGTACACTAAAAAGAGCAAAAAAAAATAATTCTGGTGCACATATTTTATGGAACCACCAGCCTTTAGACAGTAAGACTTTTCCTTACTCTAGGACCAACCACAATGTGGGTGATTAATCTTTGAGGATGTTGATGAGCAATATTTAGTTGAACCAGAGTTCTATATCCCAATTAGAAAAATTTAAAAATCTTCAAAGCAGTTTCTTGTTTCCTGAAGACAGTTGGGTGGAAATATGTCTTAGACTAAAGAATGACAAATCAATGGAAATAATATTGAATTTGAAGTTAACTTGGATTTGCATCCTGTTCTTGATCCTCCCTGTGGAGTATGGGTAAATCACTTCCTCTTTCTGAGCTTTGATTTCATTGTATGAAACTAGATAATTTCTAACATCCTTTCTTTGAATCCTGTTGAATTAGAGCTGTTTAATAGTATCTGTCATTAGAGAAGACCATTTGTCAAAGTTACTGAAGAAACAAATTCTTGATTTTGGGGAGTGAACTTAAACTAGATGTTCTCCAAGATTTATGATATTAAGCATTTGTTTGGTGAAATGTATACTTTGAGGTTTACTTCTTGGCAGAAGGATTTAAGTATGCACTCAGACTTAAGAAAACTCAATTTTAGAAGCACTTAAATTAGGAAGTAATAAGATTAAAAAAATTTGCAAGTTTCTTTTAACATTAAAACCATTGTTTATTTTATAATTAATGATTTGATGTATGGAGAGCACTATGCTAGGCAGTAAGGAAGATAAATTAGATATAAGTGAGTGCCTGCTCTCATAAAGCACTTTTAACTGTATTAGAATTGAAGGTTAACTAGAAATTATATGTAAATAGATCAGAAATTATGAAGTAAGTTCATTTAAAAACTTTTTAATTTAAAATCAGGTTGCTGCATGGAGTTTATCTCAGTTCAAGTATTTTTTTTTTGAATGAGACAGTGAGGTTAAATGACTTGCCTGAGGATCACAGCTCCAGAAAACTTTAACTCAAAAATTTCATCTGTTTTTTCAGTGTAGTCCTACATTTACCCAATTTTGCAGTTTGTTTAGCTATAGAATAAAATAGTGTTATAATTGGACATTTTCACCAAATTTCACTAAAATTGGGTCTGAGCTTGGATTTGAATCTAGCTGCTTCCAAAATTTTTTAAAAAGCATTTCTTAAACACCTACTATTTGTAAGATAGTATACTTTCCTCAAGTAAATATATAAATTGACTTGATGTTCACATTAAAATAGATTTTTTTCTCTTAAGACAAATAAAGATTTTATTTATTTTTATCCTTTTATTCAGTTCTGAGCATTCAAATGCATCTAGAAAATGATTCTTTTCCTTTTTATTTTTTAAGAAAGTTTTTATTTATTTTGAGTTTTACAGTTTTCCCTCCAGTCTTGCTTCCCTCCCCCACCCCCCACAGAATGCATTTTGTTAGTCTTTACATTGGTTCCCTGTTATATGTTGATCTCAGTTGAATGTGATAACAGAGAAATCATATCCTTAAGGAATAAAAATAAAGTATGGGATAGTAAAATTACATAATAATTTAACTTTTTTCTAATTGTCTAATTTGACTATTTAAGTAAATATCTTGAAGTAATTTATTATGTTTTGTGCTATTGTCAAGAACATTGTAAGTATTATTGGCTTCTGTTGCCTTAAAAGTGGAAATTTTTTTTTTTTTAGATTTTTCAAGGCAGTGGGGTTAAGTGGCTTGCCCTAGGCCACATGGCTAGGTAATTATTAAGTGTCTGAGGTCGGATTTGAACCCATGTACTCCTGACTCCAATGGCCAATGCTCTATTCACTGTGCCACCTAGCTTCCCCTGGAAAAATTTCTTAATTTCATTTTCTTTTTAATTGATTTCTAATAGTCTTTGGTCTTTGTTCAAAGTCCATAATTCTTTCTCTGGATACAGGTGGTATTCTCCATTGCAGATAGCCCAAAATTGTCCCTAGTTGTTACACTGAAGGGATGATCAAGTCCATCAAGGTTGATCATCACCTCTATGTTGCTGTTAGGGTGTACAGTGTTCTTTTGGTTCTTCTCAGCTTGCTCAGCATCAGTCCATGCAAATCCTTCTAGGCATCCCTGAATTCCCATCCCTCCTGGTTTCTAATAGAACAATAGTGTTCCATGACATACATATACCACAGTTTGTTAAGCCATTCCCCAATTGAAGGACATTCATTTAATTTCCAATTTTTTGCCACCACAAACAGGGCTCCTATAAATATTTTTATACAAGTGATGTTTTTACCCTTTTTCATCATCTCTTCAGGGTATAGACCCAGTAGTAGTGGTCAAAGGGTATGCACAGAAAATTATTATTTTTAAAATATTTGTATCTCATGTCTGTGACATATTTTTGAGGGCAAGAAACATATACAATATATGCTCACTGTTCATTTTTACAGGTTAGATCATACATAGTTACATTTGTAAGTAGTAGAAAATGGAAAATTGTAAAGAATGGGAATAGTTGGGGATGAATGTTCCTGGAGGGAATGGGAGGATCAAGAGCACATCTTTTTTTTTTATATATTATAAATCTTTTTTTTTAATTTATTTTTTATTCTCATTTTGTACAAATGTGTTTTTTTTACATTAATAAAATATTCTTGTTTACAAGTAAACAAAATACCCCTCCCCCCATGAATATAGATAGACTTGCTTGGGTGAAAAAAGTAAAGGGGAGAGAAAAAATTAAAATAAAAACAATAGTAATAATTGTAGGTATGGCCAGGTGGCGCAATGGACGAAGCACCAGCCCTGGAGCCACGAGCACTGGAGCCCATATCCAGCCTCGTAAACCCAACAATCACCCAGCCGTGTGACATGCAAGCCACCCGATCCCCACTGCCCTGCAAAAACCAAAAAGAAGGAAAAAAAAGACCCAAAATAAAATAAAATAGTAATAATAGTAGGGGTGGCTGGGTGGCAGACAGAGCATTGGCCCTTGAGCCAGGAGCACCTGGGTCCAAATCCGGCCCTAGACACCCAAAGATCACCCTGCTATGTGGCCCCAGGCAGACCAACCAGCCCCACTTGCCCTGCACCCTCCCCCAAATAATAATATCCAAAAATGTGCTTCAGTCTTTGTTCCAACACCAACAACTCTGTCATGGGTGGATCACATTCTTTATGATAAGTCCATCACAAAAGTTACTTCCATATTTTTCCACCCTTGCCATTGCTGATCGCAACTCCCTCCTTTCTTATTTCTCCACTACCATGTACTCTATTTTCTCTCTCCTTTCACTCTGACTCTGTTATAGGGTCGCTGAGTGGTACAGCAGACAGATCCCTGGTCCTGGGGCCAAGAAGCCCTGAGCCCCCATATCACCCCTTAGGCCCAGAATCCACCTGGCCCTATGGTCCTGGGCAGGCCATCCAATCCCAGCCCCTTGCAAGAAGTAAAAAAGAAAATGTTATATCTGACCACTCTCTCCCCCCCATGGTCCATCCTCTCCTCCTTTATTCACATCCCCACCCCTTCCCCCTGCTCCCCCCTCCTTCTTACTCCAGATGTCTATACCCCATTGAATATATATGCTGTTTCCTCTCCTAGCCATCTCTGATGAGAGCAAAGGTTCCCTCATTTCCCCCTTGCCTCCCCCCTTCCATATCATTGCAATAGCTCATTGTAATAAAAAAAAATCTTATTATGTGAAATATCTTGGACTATTCCCCCACTCCTTTTTCTTTCTCCTATTCCATTTCCCTTTTTTACTTTTGACTCCATTTTTACACCATATTTTTATCTTCGAATTCAGCTTTCTCCTGTGCTTCAACTATAAAAGCTACCTCTACCTGCTCTGTTAACTGAGAAGGTTCATATGAATATTATCAGTGTCATTTTTCTATGCAGGAATACATGCAGTTCATCCTCATTAAGTCCCCCCCCCCCCCCCCCCCCCCCCCCCCCCCCCCCCCCCCCCGCCTCCTCCAATCTCCATGCTTCACCTGAGTCCTGTATCTGAAGATCAAACCTTCTGTTCAGCTCTGGCCATTCCAAAAGGAACATTTGAGATTCCCCTGGTTCATTGAAAGTCTATCTTTTTCCCTGGAAGAGGACATTCAGCCTTGCTAGGTAGTTCATTTTTGGCTGCATTCTAAGCTCTTTTGCCTTCTGGTATATTGTATTCCAAGCCCTACGAACTTCCAATGTAGTTGCTGCTAAGTCCTGTGTGATCCTGACTGCAGCTCCATGATATTTGAACTGTGTCCTTCTGGCTGCTTGTAATATTTTCTCTTTGACTTGGGAGTTCTGGAACTTGGCTATATAATATTCCTGGGGGTTGGTTTTTTGGGATCTCTTTCTCTGGGGGATTGGTGGATTCTCTCCATTTCTATTTTGCCCTCTGCTTCTAGGATATCAGTGCAATTTTCCTGTAGTGATTCTTTGAAAATGATGTCAAGGCTCTTTTCCTGATCATGACTTTCAGGTATTCCAATAATTTTTAAATTATCTTTCCTAAGTCTGTTTTCCATATCACTTGTTTTTTTCAATTGAGGTATTTCACATTTTCTTCTAATTTTTCATTTTTTTTGTTTTGAAGTATTGATTCCTGATTTCTGGTAAATTCATCAATCTCCCTGAATTCTGTTCTTTGTCTGAAGGATTTGTTCTCCTCAGAGAGTTTTCTTATCTCTTTTTCCATCTGGCCAATTTTGCTTTTTAAAGCATTCTTCTCCTCAATAACTTTTTGAACTGTTTTATCCATTTGACCTAAGCTGTTTTTTTTAGCATGCTATTTTCTTCAACATTTTTTTGGATTTCCTTGACTAAGCTGCTGACTTCATTTTCATGTTTTAACTGCATCTCCTTTTCTTTTCCCAGTTTTTCTTCCAACTCCCTCATTTGATTTTCAAAGTCTTTTTTGAGCTCTGTCATAGCCTGAGTCCAATTTCTGTTTTTCTTGGAGTCTTTAGATGCAGGAGCTTGTGCTTCCTCATCTTCAGACTGAGTATTTTGATCCTTCTTGGCCTCATTTGTACAGTATTTCTCGATAGTCTTCCTTTTGTTTCTCTGCTTGCTCATTTTCCCAGCCTGGGTCTGGTTTTGGGGTGCTTCCTGAGCTTTTGGGACACTCCCACAAGGGTCTCAGTGTGTGAGGCTCTGTTCTCCCTCCTGGTCTGTGAATGACCATAAGTACCCCCCCTCTGCCACAGGGTTGAGGTGGGGAGGGGGGTCCTGCTGTTCTATGGGGGGGCCTAGACTGCGCTCAGGATCTGAATGTGGTCAGAGCCCCAAAGTCCTGTTCCAGAGGCAGAGGACAGAACCCTGCAGTCTCTCTTCACTCCCCTCCCTCAGCTCAATGGGCTCATGCCCTGGGGGCTCCTGCTTACCGGCTCGGCCTGCTTCTGTTTCCTTATCTGGGCTGCAGAAAGACCAAGCTGCTTTCTGTGTGCCCTGAGGGCTGGGCTCCAAGTGCTAGCTCTGGCAGAGGTCCCTTGCTGTTCCCCCACTTTGTGCCGGTGGGTGCTCCCTGGGGTGCAGCTCAGGAGACTCCCCCGCTTCTGTGAGCTGTGACTCCCAGCGCCCTGGTGCTGCCTCCAGGAGGCTGAAGTTCTTTGGCTGTGCCGGGCCACCCCTCTGGTGGCTGCCCCTCGACCCAGGGAGCAGAGCCTTTCTGCTCTTTTCCAGGTTACCTTGAGTAGGAGAACTGCCTCACTGGGTCCCTCTGTGGGTTCTGTCTCTCGAAAGTTTAAGAGTCCTTAGCTTATGAGTTTTATCAGAGAGTGCCTAAGACTCCATCCCTTCTTGTTGCCATCTTGGCTGCGCCCCCTGAGTGCACTTCTTGAAACATATTGAGAGACCCCCTCCTTATCCTGTGGGGCAATGCTTGGAAAACAGACAAGATTAATTCAGGATAAAGGTGTGAATGGATTTCACTGGAAGATGGTAGACTCAGAGACAAAATAAATTGGGATGCTATTTTAGTACTTTAGATTTTTTTTTTTAAGGTTCTTTTTGCAAGGCAAATGGGGTTAAGTGGCTTGCCCAAGGCCACACAGCTAGGTAATTATTAAGTGTCTGAGACTGGATTTGAACCCAGGTACTCCTGACTCCAAGGCCAGTGCTTTATCCACTATGCCACCTAGCCGCCCCAACACTTTAGATTTTTAATGAAATTGGTTGAAAATTTCCAATTCTTTCTTTATAAAGGATTCTACCTCTTTTACTCTCTTCAATTAAACTTTACAGCTGTATTGCTTGAGGTTTGAAGAGATCACTATTCTGTTCTATAACTAAACCAACTGTAAAATTGGGTAAATGTAGGACTACACTGAAAAACAGATGCTATGTTTGAGTTAAGATTTCCTGGATAAATCATCAAATAAATGTAATCAAAAATGTTTATTTGTGTTGTGTTTAGTTGAAAGTAACATTTTCCAGGAAAAACAAAATGCATATCCTTTTTATTTTTGATTTTTTTTTTAATGGTGTGCAGCTGCAATATAGCACTATTCAGTTTAATGTATGAACTAAAATTATGTACTTCTAAAAAACAGATTTTTTAAAAAGAAAATGACTTTTTTCCAAATGTTTTTATCTTTGTTTATAGTTGGAGGACTTTAAATGTTCGTTTTCTCCATGACCCATTGTAGATCCTATAAAGGTATTACTAGATTAGGTGTCATCCTTGGAAAACAGTAACATTTGACTAGTCATTATTGTATAATTTAAATTACTAAGATGTCACTATTTGTTTATCCAAGTTTTTTTGTCATATGACTTGCATTTAAATGGATATAATACATAAGTAAATATCTTGAAGTAATGTATTATGTTTGGATGCTATTGTCAAGAACATTGTAAGTATTATTGGCTTCTGTTGCCTTAATAGTGGAAAAATTTCTTAACTTCATTTTCTCTTTAAAATGGTGGTATGGTTTTCTTTTTTTCTTTTTTCATTTTGTTTTTTGCAAGGCAATGGGGTTAAGTGACTTGCCAAGTCACTCATCTAGGTAATTATTAAGTGTCTGAGGTCAAATTTGAACTCAAATTCTCCTGACTGCAGGGCCAGTCCTCTATCTACTCTGCCATGTAGTTCCAATTTAGTTATTTTCTGTATAATTTGTCAGTTAGATACTGTCAATTAGATACATGACTTCTCTGTTTTCTTGTTTTGTAACTTCAATCTTTTCCAAAATTTTTTTGTCTCTCTGAGTCTAAGATCCTTGAAATTGAATGTAATATTTTGTACTTTTTCTTTATCTCTCACACTAACTTGTTTATAGTGTCTGTACTGCCAAAGGCAGTGGAGAAAGCATAAATAGATTTCAACCTACTATCCTTGGCATAGCATAAAGATTATCTTTCAAAGAAGGAACTTTATGAACATTTGATTAGCTGAGTATCATCTATACAGAGAGCCCTTGGGAAGTGCTTACATCTTGGGGAGTGAGTGTAGATCAAGAAGAGAAGAGGGCCCAAGGCATTCTCTTTGGGAAAGCCTACTCCTAGTGGGTAAGAAGAGGAGGTTGATCCAGCAAAAGAGATAGAGTTGGAGTGACCAGGTAGAAGAACCAAGAGAGCAGTGCCCATGGAAGTCAAGGCACTAATTGTGTGTTAAGGGGGAAGGCCAATGGTATAGAATTTAGTAATTAAAGATGTCACTAATAATTTTGTAGAGAATTGTGGCATCAATTGAGTCTGGCACCTGAAGTAAGATTTCAGGAGATTGATAAGTGAATGGTGGGTTAGGAATTGGAGACAGTGATTTTGAACTATTCTTTCAAGGAACTTGGCAGTGAAAAAGGAAGAATGATAGTAGATTATTGCTTAAGTGGCAGGATCAAGTGAAATGGTTTTTGTTTGTTTGGTTTTGTTTGTTTTTAAAGGATGGGTCATGAACAGTTATGTTAGTAGGTAGAAGAAAAGGAGTAGTAAAGAAAGAGTGTGGTGGTGAATGCACCTGAAGGGAATGGGATCAAGAGGACTTTTACAACACATTGAGGGACCCCCTCCCTGCCCCATTGGCAATTATTGGAAAATAGACAAGATTTCTACAGGAATAGATTTCACTGGAGGAAATAATTGTCATCAGTAACCTAGAAATTGTAACTTTGATGCCATATAGAGTGAAATTCTGAGTTGGTATTAAAGATAGTATGTAAACTACTATTTAAATGGGACAGCAGTCACTCAATTTTTTTTTAAGGTCTCCTCCTATACAAAGTATTGCAAGGATATTTTACCAGCTTCAGGATCACATAAATAGTTTTCTGTTAAGCTTTAAAGTTTTCATAACCTATCTTCCTATCTATCCAGTTTTCTTATACTTCTTTCCACACACTCTTCAATTCAGCTACACTAGATTATTTACTGTATCTCAGATAATCCCTCCTTACTTATACCTCTTGGTTTTCTTGACTCTCTTCAAGTCTCAGTTCAAATGGCTGAAGGTTTTTCCAATCTCCTTACTCCCCCTTCCCCCAACTACCTTCTCTTCTGAGATTACCTTCAAGCTACTCTGTATTTGCCTTATATGTATCTAGTTGTTTATAAGTTTTCAATCTCATTAGAATGAGAGCTCCTATCTTTGTTTGAATGTGTCTTGTCTCCTCAACCAAATTATAGCTTCATTAATGGTAAGGAATATATCTTATTGTATCTTCTAGAATGCATTAGGCTATTTTGTGCCTTATGGATACTTAAATAAATTAAGGAAGTCCCAAAAGACATAGTGTAGTTTAGATTTAATTTTTTAAAATAATATTTTAATAGTTTTAAACCATTAAAATTTAAAACTGACCTAAAACTTTGGGAACAACTTCTTTTTAGTGAATCAACAATTAGTATTAATCTATCAAACAACATTTTTCAATAATTTACTGTGTTCTAGACTATGTGGTAACAAAGAAAGGTAAAAAATTTCCCATGGGCACAGAGCTGGTATACATTAAAGGTAGAATTTAAACAGGTTTTCCTGATTGCGAGGACAGGTTTTTTTTTCCCCCCTCTCATTACATCATATTGACACTCACTAGAAAAACTTTACTGTTAAAAAATATAGGTTATTTTTGCTCTAGAAAGAGATCAGAATCATTACAAGTACTATACATTCCCCAAAACTGTTTCCCTTTTGTTCCAAGAGTTCTTCCAAAGGACTCATCTTTTCAATTTTGGACCATCTAAAATATCTGTTATTATAACTCTGTGTGTGTGTGTGTGTGTGTGTGTGTGTGTGTGTGTATTTATGTTGATGAACAAACTCCATACCACTATATATTGTCTGAAAAACAGGGTTTATTTTTCCATTTGTGTTTTCCTTTGTTATTCTTACTTAGGAGACTGATGTTGTAGTGCTTGATGTAATCAAAATTTTATTATCATTAATTGAGAGCATCATTAGGATCTTTTTATCCATAGATAAATATATAATAAAAAATACCCTTTTCCTTTTGAACTCAGTCCTGAACATACTCCATTATAACAGCAAATACCTATAATGAACACATACTTTACTGTGTTATATCTTGGTAATAATTGGAAGGTTATCAAACCAAGTCATCTCTGTAGTGTTACAACCTATGTCGTTATAAAAGTCCTATATAATTTCAGCACATTTATAAGAGATACCCTTCTGCAGAAGAATTCCTAAGGCAGTATTTATTCTGCTCCAGTGAATCAAATGTCCTTCTTTAGTCAACAAGCACAATGAGATCTTATTATATCTCTACCCTTCAGTCAACCATGTGACTTCACGCACCAGGTCCATTATAGGATACAACTTAAAAAAGAAAAACAAAACTCTTCTGTTTCACTCCCATGTATCCCCATCAAGTATGCCCTGAAGTATGTAGACTGTTCTTAAAACGATTCCTCAAGGATAGATAATCAGGCATATAGGTTGGCAGCCACAGATACCTTCTGATTTTTTCACAGCAATTTCCCTGACTTTTTCTAAGCACCAATATCCTTCCATTAAGGTACTAAATTATTATCCCTAAAATTACTTCCTGATTGAACCTCCCCATTGACCTATTTTGGTCCAGCTGCTTTTTCTTTACAATTTTTCTTTAAATATAAGGATTTTTTAGATTTAATTTTTTTTTTTATTTTTAAGACAGACTTTTAATTCTTTTTTGTTCCATTCCAAATTCTATACTTCCCCTTCCCCCATACAATCAGAAGACCCCCCCCCAAAAAAACCGTAAAATTGTTTAATGTGATTTCTACTTACTCATGCAATATACCAATGTTAATGTTTGAACCCAAGTGTGGTGGCTCTTCTGGAGAAAAAAAAAGTTGAGGAATTTTGACAGATATTTTATATTTTTCTTTTCTTTTCCTCTCTCAAATTTTCTCTAATCTCCCACCCCACAATGAACTTGAGCTAGCTCAATTAATTCTCACCAAGTCATCTATAAATTTTATTTTTCATTTCTTTTTATTGTGAGGAAATAAATTGCTTATAAACGTGTTCCTTTGCCTGATTTTATCAATGAGTTTGTTCTAAACTGGTACTATCATTGGCTATAATATTTCCTCACTTTGACTAGGAATTCAAGCATCCTTTGACAATCTCCAGGTTTCTTTGGTCTCCTTATTGTGGTTATTGATTTATACTGATTAAGCTTTTTTTTTTTTAGGAAATGTGGTAATTTATGGTTTTTCTCCTACTCATTTCCCATGTTTTGGCATCAATAGTGTGTTTAGGTTAGATTAGTTATTTTAATTGCAGACTAATCTTATTTTTATCCTAAAATGACCATATGAAAAATGCCTAAATCACTAATAAAATTATTTGTTTCTATGATTTGATCTTTGACACATTCAAATTCTTTGGGATTGTATTATTTAGTTTCCAATTAATTTTATATCTGTATTTCAAAAGTCCTTTATTGAATGTAACTTTTTTCCTTGCATTATGGTCAGAAAAAGATACATATAATATTTCTACTTTTCTTAATTTGCTTGTGAGATGTTTATGCCCTACCATAAGGCCAACTTTTGTGAAGGTGCTAGACACTTCTAATAAATAGGCCTCTTTATTTCCATTCACCAGAGGGTAATCATATCTAACTTTTCTTATATTCTATGCATCTCTTTAATGTCTTATTTATTTTGTGGTCAATTTATAAGAGTTTTTTTATTCTTTTTTTTTTAAATTAATTTAATTTTTTTGCAAGGCAATGGAGTTAAGTGACTTGCCCAAGGTCACACATCTGGGTAGTTATTAAGTGTTTGAGATCTAATTTGAACTTAGGTCCTCCTGACTCCAAGGCCAGTGCTGTATCTACTGCACCACCTAGCTGCCCTGTAATACAGTTTTGTTCTCTATTTTCTCTTCTAACTCTTTTAACTTTTCCATTAAAATTTGAATGCTATATTGTTTGGTGCAAGTTATATTCAGTATTACTATTAATTCATTGTCTCTGATACTTTTCCTGATTATTTCTTTTAATTAGTTCAATTTTTGCTTTTACTTTGTCTGAGATCACGATTGCTACTTAGCATAATAGATTCTACTTCAGTTCCTTATTTTAACTCTTATGTATATCTTTCATTTCAGAACAGACTGTTAGATTCTGGCTTCCAATCATTCTGATATCTTTTTTTTTGTCTTTTATAGATGAGTTCATTTCATTCACATTCACACTTATGATTGCTAACTGTGTATATCCCTCCATCCTATTTTCTGATGCTTCTCCTTTTCTTTTTTTACCCTGTCTGTTTTGCTTTTGATTACTGCCTTTCTATCATTTGTTCTATCTCAATATGTGTATATTTCCTATTTCCCCCTTCCTTGAATTATCTCACTTGAGAGTGATGCTGAAATGTTTATTTCCATTTCCACTGTCCCCACCATTATGTGAACTCTTCCTTGCTTCAACCTACTTACATCTTTTTTTTTTATGCCTTTCTGCTGTTTTCACAATTCAGTGTGGGGATCTTCTAAGTTTCTAGGTGATATGATTTAGAGAAATCTGTGCTTTTACAAATTCCTGACCCAGGTTTGGGACTATTGGATTATGTGTGGTTGACTGTAGTATGGTTAGTTTCAGTAGACTTCTGTTAGACTCAGGCATCATTAGCCCGCTGGGCAGATTCAGACTCACTGAACTGCTTAACTCCCCTTTGGTCTTAGTTTCCTGCTCCAGTTATTCCACCATAGGTTTATGTACAATGATAAAAGTTAAAATTGAGTCCTTCCTTCCTTCTCTGCTTTTGGGCTCAGCACTACACAGTTAAGTTTTTAGAACTTAGTTTGTTCATAGCTAGGATCTTCTTTCTGTTCCTTTCTGCTCTGGAATTGTGACCCAGATAATGGATAATAGAACTGCCAGTTGACTCTTGTTCATAGCACTGACTCAGGGATCCTCTCTGTCCCAGGGTTTCCAGCCCTGATGTTCAGTCTCAGCTCCTTTACCATTCCTAGGTGTTAGACTGCTTTTTCACCCCTACTGTTGTTGTTCTGTGTTCCTGCTAGTCCCCACTCCAGTCTCTGCAGACCTCTGTCTTTCTGTGCTACCCTGAGTTGAAGAAATGACTCATTCTGACTTTTTCTTGACCTTTCCTATCAGGATTCAATATGACATTTTTCTTGATTGTTATGGAGGACGTGTAATGGGTGAATTGGGCATAAAAAAGCACATTTTCTCTCTTCTGTCTTTAATTTACCTTCTCTCCAGGTAGGTTTTCTAAGACCAGAAGTTTCAGATTCTAATACCTGTTTGCATTTGTAGAGAAACTGTACCTAGAAGTTTCCTATGTGTCATATCTTAGGTTCATTGCCTACTGCGATCTGTTGAATCCCATTCTGTTGGAATTTTATTTTCTATGCAGTGATGTACTCCTAAAAGGTTTTATCTTATATTTCAGAGCTTCCATTTGTATATATAGCTCTTTTAATATTTTCTTCTCCTTGACTTCTTTCCTCCTTGTCCCCCCCTGCCTAGGCCCTGCCCTTCAAGTTCTCTTCATTCCTCCCGCAAAGTTGGAATTTGCTATTTAGATGACTCCCAATTTTCCTTACCCCATACCATCCCACTAAATTGACCTCATTATAGTTTTGGCTATTGTAGACCTAGTCCTTGTGGATATAAAACTATGGACCAGTGCCATGAAGTATATAAGAACTTGGAAAGGTAGCTTATACCAAGGTGGCTGTCTGAGTGGGAGATAGACCACTTAGCTGCTATATATCCTCATTTATTTTAGCAAAATCCTGAAGTTTGCCCTTGACTCAGATCAAGAAATCCAATTAAAAACTGTAGTGACTTCTGGCCCAGAACTACAGAAAAGGTTTGCAAGAAATTCACAGACAATTAGAAAGGAAGTCTCCATGTGCGGAGCCATTAGCAATTGAGATCCACCTTCTTGTTCAAGAGATTGGATATGTGCAATCTACTAAGCTTAGTGAATAGAACCAGCAAGAGTTGAAATAGTAGGAGGGTGGGCACTTGGGAAGCCATGGGTAACAACAACAGACAAGGACAGTCCAGGTCCAGAATTCAAACCTTTATTTACCCTTTGTTGAAATACCAGAGAAAGCCCTGAGGATGCAGTGCCTTGAATTTCAAACATGGAAGGGAGAGTGCTGAACTCTAAGAGATAGATGGTTAGCATGGAAACCCTGATGACCTGGGGCAAGACCAGGTAAGACTGATTACCCTATCCAAAAAAATGGAACAAGGTTAATGTTGTCCCTAGTACTAAGCCTTAATTCAGTAACGAAGGTTAGAAAAATAAGTAAGTCAAAGAAAACACCACCAGTGAAAAAATTTGTTGCAAATCTAAAGATTTCAAAAAGGAGGGAGCTAGTAATTCCACAATAATTGTTAGCAGGCATTCAAAGGAAGAAATTACTTTTTCATGAATGTTACATGAATTTCAAGAAGAATTGATGTAAAAGATAAATAAAAGCCTTGGAGGAAAGAATTAGAGGTAGAATAAATAACTTAGAAAAGCATTTCTATTCAAAAACTAGATTATTGGAAAAGCTAGAATTGAGTAATTCTAGAATTGACTCCATAGCAGATAGAAACAATTAGGTTAAAAAAAATAGATGATATAAGCTATCTTACATTAAAAATAATTCACCTAGAAAAGATGTCAAAGACAATAAAAGAATTTTTGGACTACTTGAAAAGCAGGACTTTTAAAAAAGGAACCTATATACAATATTATAAAAAACTATAAATTAAAACTGCCCATATCTGTTTGAACCAGAAAGCAAAGAAAAGATAAAAGGAATTTTCCATTCCATCTCTTGGAAAAAACCCAAAGGAAAAATCCTTTAAATGTCATAAGAAAAAATGCAGAGCTTCCACGCCAAAGAAAAGGTACTACAATCCAGAAAGAAGCAGTTCAAGTACCAAGGATCAATCAGACTCTTAACTTCTGCTGTAAATGAAAGATCTTAGGATATGTTATTCCAAAATGTAAAAGAGAAAAACTTATAACCACTTTACCTTACAAAACTGAATATAATCCTCTAGGAAAAATGGAATTTTAATGAAAGAAAGGATTTTCAAGCATTTGAGATGAAAAGGCCAGAGCTGAGTAGGCACATTGAAATACAAAACCCAAGAGTCCAAAGAAACCTAGAAAGGTAAATCTATTTGAACAACTAAGAGTAAATTTATGTTGCTGTAGTAATAACATTCTTATGGGGGAAAAGAAACAAGTGTCTTTAAGAACTTTAATATCTCCAAAGAGTTTTAAGGGAGTTAAATGAGATAAAAGACATTCCTGCAAGCAAATTGGTTTCATTTTTAGGGTTTTAAGAGGGAAAAAGAAGTAATTAGGATAAAAAGGAATACACTGATTTAAAAGGGGGAGAACTTTCATTTCTCAAAATTGGAGTACTTGAGATGAGTATACAGATAAATAATAAAGGGTGGGGAGTTAGAAACAGATGAACTTCACCTTTTCTGAAATGCACATAGTAGAAACAAGCACAATTTGGTGTAGAGAGAAATCAAATTCAATAGAGAAATGAGGATAGGAGAATGAGCCAGGTGGGGGTGGGGGTTGTGCATTAAAAAAGAAGATAATCCTTGAGAGGAGGACACAATGGAATGAACCTTCATAATCCTGATCTGAGGATAAAGAAAATGGAAATGAGAGGAAGAAAAGCAAAAAATTCTGAGGGAAGGAATTCCTTAGATCACCTCTTGGGTAATTGGAAAATGATTGAATTATGGTATAAGAATATAATAGAATATTATTATAATTAAGAAAAATTGATTTCAGGAAATCATATGTAGTATAAATTGACAATGAATTGAAAAGAATCCCAGCAGCTGAGCAGCAACATTATAAAAAAATGACAATTTTGAAAGACTTAAGGACTCTGATTTATACAGTGATCAATTTTGTCTCTGGAGGACCTCTGGTGAAACATGTTTCTCCATCCCCTGACAAAGAGGTAATATTCAGAAAGACATATTTTTGTATATAGGCACTTTGTGGACTCATTTTGCTTTCTTTCTGTTTTTAATTGGGAATATTGTGGAGGGAGAGAGAGAAGGAGATAACAATGAAAAACAATGAAAACAGGACTATTTTAAAATATTTTTTAAAAATGAAAAGAAGAGGACAGAAGGAAGTTCTTAAGGAAGCATGATAAGCTTGGGCTGTGAGGATCATATCCATGATTAAGATAAAGAGAGTTTTTGAAAGTAACATGTAGAATTTATTATATCCTTTTTTTAAAGATAGTATGAAATTTACATTCTTTTTTTGCCTTGTAGAATCTTTTGTGTCCTACCATGTGTCTGGAAATTCTCATTTTGTCAATCTATCTTTGTTTTTCTCTCCCTCTCCTGCTTCCCCTCCCCCTCCTCTTCCTTCCTCTTCTAGTCTCCTTTCTCTCTCTTTTTCTCTCCCTCTCCCTCCCTCCTTTCCTGATTTTTCTTTCTCTGTCTCTATATCCCTCCATTACAGAATTTTTAGAAATCTTTCACCCTTAGAAAACATGAAACCTGTGAATTTGTTGCTGTCTGAAAAGCATGTTTCTCAAAATTAAAGCCTGTTTACGAATCTGAGCTTAAAGGTGTTTAAGGCTTATGATAAAAGTATAAACATGTAATTAATTAACATTAAAAGGTAGAAAGATCAGGGAACAGTAGCACTTTAAATCTTTGTAAGGGTTTTTTCCATGAGCCTCCAACTGCTCAATTGAAAGGTTTTTTAATTGTCACTAGTCTCTGTAGTAAGAGGTGGGCGTGGATGTGGATAGAAGAATGGGAAATAAGAATTGACACTGGGAATAGAATTTTAAGGAAAATAGTCTTCCTTGGTTTCAGTTTTTTCCAACAAACTTCTTGTATATTTTCTAGATCCCATGATAATTTCAGGTCAATTCTGGGTAGGGAAATCTGGTTTCAATCTGTAAGCTTTCTGATAAATCATGACCACTAGTGACAATTTTCAAGTTTTTTTAAAGTGCTTCCTCACCGTCATGATTATTAGCAATAGTACTTTGACACATTTAAGATCTGTGTTGAGAACCATGAGCATTAGCATAATAACTGGTAGGTCTAGTTTGGCTGTCACTTATAGAGTGTATGAAAGGGGATAATGTGAATTAAGACTGGAAAGGTAGGATGGAACCAGAATATAGAGGACTTTAAATGCCAGGCTAGGGAATTTTAGTTTTATCCATTATGAGAGAATCATTGAAGGGTTTAGTAATTTGTCATAGTTCCTTATATTTATGCTTTATGTTAGGTTACTGCTGTGCTTTTAAAGAATTTGTATTTTTTCCCCAGGACAAACATAAACAGTAATTATACAAGTATTATCAACATTTTATAAAAGAAGAAACTGAGGTCCGTGATCTTGGAATATTCCTAAGATCATGTAGCCAGTATTCCAATATAACTCTGTTTTTTCCAGTATACTTTGTTGCCTCCCTATATTTTCATTTCTGTTGTCATTTTATACTCAAAATAGCAACTTAAATTTTTTTAAGAGTTTATTTTTTATTTTGAATTTTACAACCCCCCCATTCTTGCTTCCCCCCCACCTGCCACAGAAGACATTCTGTTAGTATTTGCATTGGTTCCATGTTATATGTTGATCTCAGTTGAATGTGATGACAGAGAAATCATATCCTTTAGGAAGAAAAATAAAGTATGAGATGGTAAAATTACATAATAATATAATGCTTTTTTTTCTAATTTGATGGTAATAGTCTTTGGTCTTTGTTCAAAGTCCATAATTCTTTCTCTGGATATGGATGATATTCTCCATTGCAGATAGCTCATAATTGTTCCTGTTTGTTGCACTGAAGGGATGATCAAGTCCATCAGGGCAACTTAAATTTCTGTAGAGCTTCATATTCACAAAAGTGTTTTATATACATTTATCTCAATCATGGATATGATCCTCACAACTCAAGAAGCCAAAGTAGTGCAAGTACTAACATCTCCATTTTAATAGGAAATAGCTTCAGAGGGGCTAGGATGTAAACCTTTTCTTTTAACTCCTCAAAACTGATAAAAACTGAGAAATAGAAAAGGGAGGAGAGTATCTTTAAAATAGGCAGATCTGAGACTCTGGTATTGCCCAGGACTGAATCCTTAATGGTTATTTTGACACTGTTCCCCAACTCCTAATATTGTACTTGCACTGAAACAGGAAACTTTTTAAAAATGTTCCCAGGGAATATAGGACCATTTTTTTCTAAAACTCTGAATGTAGTTCTGTCCTAGGAAAGGCAGTTTATACCAAAGATCAATGCACTGTCCGGGGTAACTGGGTCAATGCAAAGTCCAGCATGTATCAGTAAGAATACCAGTTAGCCATTTCCAGTGGCAGTTTCAGAAACAGCTTCTAATTCAGCAAGATCTGAGTGAATGAGTTAACTACCCTTGTAATAGTAATAATGATAATATATTTACTAAGTAGCACCTGGCAGTTTCCTTACAAAACTTAAGAGATAGATATTATAGGCATTATCATTTCCATTTTATAGATAACTTACATTTTTATAGTACTATATTGTTTACAAAGTGCTTTTCCCACGAGTTTGTGCAAGTGTTATTTAATTTTTTTTGTTTTCTAAACTTCACAAACACCAAAATAAATGAACATTTCCATATGAAAAACAGAGCAGAAAATGAGTATTATGGTCCATATTGTTAATTTTGATTATATGTAAGCATGATTTTTTTTAAAAAAGTAAAGTTCAACATATTACTTAGAAAATTATTTTGCTTGTCTGTGTTTCTTTCAGGACTTTATTTTTTTGCATATTAAAACTTTTCAGTGACTCTTTCCTTCTTTTTTCCTTCCTTTGCCAAGAAAACCCCAAATGGGTCATAGAAGAATCAAACATGATTGAAAATGACTGAACAATAACAATAAAGTACCTACTCTGCCAGGTACTGTGCTTAAGTGCCTGGGGATCCAAAGAAAGGCAAAAGATAATCTCTCCCCTCAATAAGCTCACAATCTAATTAAAATGACAACATGCAAACAAATAATGTTCTGAGAAGGATACATGGGAGATAACTAAGAGAGGGAAAGTACAAGAATTAAAAAAGACTTAGGAAAGGCTTCCTGTAAAAAAATGAAATTATAGCTACAGTTTAAGGAAAGTCAGGGAAGACAGTAAGCAGAGTTGAGGAAGGAGAGTGTTTCAGGGAGGGAATAGCTGGAGAAAATGCCCAGATTGGAGAGTAGCAGAATATCTTGTTTGTGGAGCAACAAAGAGGACACTGTCACTGTATTGAAGAGTATGTGACTGGGAGTCAAGTTTCAGAAGATTGAAAAGGTTATAGAAGGCTTTGAATTTCAAACAGAGGGTTTCTTATTTGATCCTGGATATGTTAGGGAACCCCTAGTTTATTGAATATAGGGAGTGACATAGTTATGACTACGCTGATATCTGAGTAAAGGAAGGATGGATTGGATTAGTGAGAGACTTGTGCCAGGCAGACCATATTTAACTAATAAGATTGAAGTAATAGACTAGAAGCAAAAAAAGACAGACAATAAAGGAAGTGTTAAAATAGTCTGCATGAGATAGGTGATTGGATGGGAGTGATGTTATAGAATTGATGAGTCTTGTTGATGCTGCTTTCATATTTCATTTCCTTTCTGTCTACTCACAGTTGCCACCCTACTTGGGGCTCTCATTATCTTAACTGGACTATTGTGGTATCCTCCTAATTAGTTTCTCCCCTTTTCCTATCTCATCTTTCATATAACTTCCAAAATAATCTTCCTAACATGTGCCTTACCCATGTTATTCCATTACTTAAGACATTATTCTCAGTTGCCTCTAGAATAAAATGCAAATTCCTTAGTCTGACATTAAGTCCCTGTATTGCCTGGCTTCCATCTATCATTTCAGCTAGCACAGTGGATAGAGCATTGGTCTTGGAGCATTGGCACTAGGAGTATGGGAGTTCAAAGTTGACTTCAGATACTTGTCACTTACTAGCTGTGTGACCTTGGGCAAGTCACTTAATCCTGATGCCTCACATCCAGGGTCATCTCCAGTCATCTTGCCCATATCTAGCCACTGGACCCAGATGTCTGTGCAGGAGAAAGTCAAGCTGGTGACTTAGCACAGCAGCCCCTCACTCAGATTCCGTTCATGTGCTCATCATGGCATCATCTCCCTGATGTCATGATCTTCTTCGAGAATTAAGGACAAAAATCATCATCTTGCTGTATTGTCTTTCTCAAATTCTATGTTTCATCCAATTTAAACTACTGGATAATCCCTGAACTCAGTATTCTACCTTATTCTGTCATTTAACAGAAACATTTCTGATATTCAGAATCCTTATGTTCTTTCAAGAACTAACTTAGAATCACAAGGATCCTTCCAGCTCTAAATCTTTGATCACATTATCAAGGATCAACTTCTTTGAGAAATATTTCTTGATGCCCTTCTTTATTAGTGCTCTCTTTGTCCTTGTTTCTTTGTACTTATATTTGCATACATAATACATCTCTCTTCTCCACAGCAGAATATAAGCCTCTTTAGGGCAGGAACTGTCTTGTTTTTGCCTTTTACATCCTCACTACTTAGGATAGTTCTTTATGCATAGTTATGTGCTTGATAGTTTATTGAATTGACAGAATGTGACAGTAGATTGGACAAATATCAGTTGCCAAATATGATGAGTTTCTGTTTTCTTCTTGTTAACATTGTTGACCATGCTCTCTTCTTTGTATTTTCATGTTTCTGTTTTCTCATTGTTGTTTTCCCACCTGTCTAACCACTTCTATTCTTTTTCCTTTGGGTTAATTAACCATTTATACCAAACTATGGGCATACCCCATGATTTCATATTAGTATCCCTTCTTTTCTGTTCTTTAGAAAGTAAAGATATACTCTAATTTTTCCTTAATTAATTTAATTAATTTCTCTTTAATTTTCTTATTTGGGTCGTTTAGTAATCTGAATATCCAATCATGTCCTCTCTTCTTAGTTCCAATACAGTATTATGAACTTCCTGTTAGACATTTCAAACTGGATTTCTTTGAGACATCTCAAACTCAACCATATCAAAATCACAACTGAAATTTTTCCTAAAACTACCTCTTTTCCAAAATCTCCCATTTCTAGTCACTTTGGCTCATAACCTCATTGTTTCCCTCAGCTTCTTGTTTTTTACTCCATTTATCCATTTCTACCTCCCAATATATCTCCCATTTGACCTCTGTGTAAATATATAAGCAAACACAAAGTAATTTTGGTGGACAGAAAGTCAGATGGAGTGATCAGGAATGCTCCATGTGAGAGATGACACAAAGAGCTATAAAAAGAGGGTATATCTAAGTACAAAGTGAATTTAATACTTAAATTTAGAAGAATCTTTAGCAAATGAAGTTTGTTTCCTAAGTATAATATTTAAAGGTTCCTCCCTGAATCTCACTTAAATTGCATAGAATCAGATGGTTCTGTAAGTCAATTCATGAAATTCTTTGATTAAAGACAACTCAAACTAAATCATAGACAAAAATGAGCAAATAAGTAGAGCCTATTTTGTAACACTTGATGGATTGTATTTATAGGATGAATATAAAATATTAGTGGCTTGATTCCCCCCCCCCAGAACTATTAAGTGAAGGGGATTTATTTTTATTTTTATGGCTTAGCATTAAAGAGATATTTTTTGTTTGTTTAGAGCCTCACACAGCAGAACATTTTGCCAACAGTGTGAAAGGGAGAATATCTGTTAAACCTATCACTGACAGTGTTTTGGTATGGGGCTTTTTGCCAAACTAGTTGATCTATTATAATTGGCAATATGTCTGTATTCCTTAGTCCTGACTTTCCTATAGTTTTTTCTTTCTTTTTTTTTTAAGTTTTTGCAAGGCAATGAGGTTAAGTGGCTTGCCCAAGGCCACACAGCTAGGTAATTATTAAGTGTCTGAGGCCGGATTTGAACTCAGGTACTCCTGACTCCAAGGCCAGTGCTCTATCCACTGCACCACCTAGCCTCCCCAACTTTCCTATAGTCTGAGGGGTTTTTCAATGGCAAATTCAATAATTCTTTACAGAAATGTCACTCATAGATATCAAGTGGGAGAAATAAATAAAATGGGAGAAAAAGAATCCTAAATGATTTCATCCCTAAACATAACTATTCCCTGTATATTTTATATATTTTTTTGTCAATGGAAGAACAAATTTGGAATTTGGGGATGGTTTTGTGTGTGCATGGGTGAGAGTTTTAATGAAGAATGAATTTAAAAGCATTTATTAGGTACTTATGTTCCAAAAACTTCTAAATGATTGGCATAGAAATATAAAAGTGAATAAACAATTTCTTACCAGAGAGGAGTTTACTTGAGAAATACTGTATTTATAGGGAACAGTTTTCTTTCTTTCTTTCTTTTTTTTTTTGGAAAGTTAATGGAGCCTTAGGAAAGGAGTTTGTATGATCTTTTTTTTTGTTGTTATTATTTTTTAGATTTTTCAAGGCAGTGGGGTTAAGTGGCTTGCCCAAGGCCACACAGCTAGGTAATTATTAAGTGTCTGAGGTCGATTTTGAACCCAGGTACTCTTGACTCCAAGGCCGGTGCTCTATTCACTACGCCACCTAGTGGCCCTGAGTTTGTATGATCTTGAAAGTGTTTTTTAAATTGTCCAAAAGTATGTATATTTATATTTCCTCATTTTGATTCCAATGGAATGTATTTTCCCAGTTTCAATCCTGCTGGGACTTTCAAACAATTCTTATCTTCTCCAAGATTTAGTGGTCTCCTAATTGTTCTACTTGCTTTCACTTTCTCCCTTCTTCTAGTCATCTTCCATACAAAGGTCATCTTTCAAAGGTCTGTTCTGACCTTTTTGCTTCACTAATAAAATACAAGCTCTTCAACCTGGTTTTTATGGCATATTAAAGCTGTCACCAAATTACCTTTCTTTTCTTTTTAAGTATTACTCTTCCCCTTCCCCCTCCCCAATTCTAAATTCTAACCAATCTGGGCAGTTTGCTGTAATTGAGGGTATTGGACTAAACCTTTGAGGTATGTAGATCTATAGTGGAGATGCAGCTCTAAAGCTTTGGTAATGTGATCCCATGTGATCTTTGATATTATTAGGGTGTCCTTTTTGTCTAAAATACATCTTTCCTCAATGTCACCTCTCAAAATACTCATCTTGGTTCTGTGTTCAGAAAGGTGCCCCTTCATTTATTCCCTGAACTACTCACACTGAGAAGTGTGTGCTGGAAAGAGTCCTAGATTTGGAATCAAGTAGCATGGATTCAAATTTGGTCGCTATGTCATCCTTGGCAAGTTATCCTATTATAGTCTTAGTTTTCCCTTTTGAGAAGGACTTGATGATAAATGGCATTCAAGGTCTCTTCCGACTCTAGATCTTATGTTTCTATAAATCTGTTTATGTGCTTGAAAATTAAATGTTGTGTATGGTGCTTTTTCATTTTGTTCATTCTAGTTTCATCTTTGTTACTCTTTCCTCTTGTGGTCATTCCAAAGTTTTTAAAGAACCATCTCAATTCCTTATTGTACATTAGGCAGCTCTTCTCTATCTATTGTTGAATAATGTTATGAAGCTAAACCACTTGGTTTGGTTACTTTAGTATTTTTTTTTTTAGGATTTTTGCAAGGCAATGGTGTGAAGTGGCTTGCCCAAGGCCACACAGCTAGGTAATTATTAAGTGTCTGAGGATGGATTTGAATGCAGGTATCCTGACTCCAGGGCGTGCTCTATCCACTGTGCCACCTAGCCACCCTCACTTTAGTATTTCTTTAAAGCATTTCTTCTGGCTTTCTCTAACTGACCTATTTGAGCTTATTATACACTCACTATTTAACTGTTTATTTTCTCCTGGTGGCCAGGTTGGTAAATTTTCTTTGGGTCCAATCTGGTGATGTTGCTTCATTCTATTAGGGTGGCTCCCTAGAGTCTCCCTACAAGCAAACTTAAATGTTAGAGTATTTTTTAGTTACTTCATTCCTGGATTTCTGGAGTATCTTAACTGACAGTTTCTCTGATTGCTATTTCTTTCTTATATTGTGCTCACAATTTCTTTTTGATTGTGATTTTGAGTTTGATTTGATTTCAATTATCTAGGGAGTTCCTACTGAAAAAACTCCTCCCACTGATGCAGTTGGACAACAGTTCTATTTATAATTTTAGAAAGATTCATGGGATACTGAGAAGTTTGACCATTTGTGCAGTTTCATAGAGCCAGTTTGAGTCTGAAGCCTGTCTTGAATTCACAACTGAGATTTAAGACTACTTGCTTCTCATTAATTATACCACAAGCATGTTGTGCTCAGATTTGTTATTATTCAGTCTTTTCAGACTCATTGTGACTCCATTTGGAATTTTCTTGGAGTAGTCTGCTATTTCCTTCTCCAGCTCATTTTACAGGTAAGGAAACTGAGGCAAAAAAGGTTTAAGTGACTTGCCCAGTGTCATATAGCTAGTAAGTAAGTGAGGTCAGATTTGAATTTGGGAAGAGAAATCTTCCTGATTCCAGATCTAGTGTTCTCTATGCACTGCACTACCCAGCTGCCCTGAGTTCAGATTAGTTCTTCCTTATAAAATATTATTTTCTTTTGTTTTCTCCTAAGAGCTTTCATCAACTCACATCAAAGCAAACTCTCCAGCCTAGCATTTAAGAGCTTTCTTCAGACCAACAAATATTTATTAAATTCCTCTTATGTGTGGAGGACATAATAGTTCCTGGGAGAGATCTCACTGGTCTGCTTGCTTTCATTTTCTTACCTCTCCAGTTCACATAAGTTTAGCTAAGGTGTCTGCCCTAATGGAGTTTGCATGGCTATTCGATGGTATTGCTTTTTTTTTTTAACCTAGTTTTATTTCCTAGCCTATTTCCTGACATTATACTGTAGCTTCAACTATCTGTTTCCTTTTTATACCTCCTTTGTATTATCCAGACTTCCTTCTTCTTTTGTTTACATCAATCCTCTCCCATCACTAATCTAAATCCTTTATTTTCTTTTATGTTTACCTCTTGAATTAAGTTCTCAATTTAGCATGACCTCATTGTTTTTACATACCCCATATTGCTTTAGCACTTCTTTTGCACAAGTTTGTGCATCCCTACTTCATTTGTTTTGCTTTAGCTATTTCATTTATGTATGAAGTCCTAAAAGAATCAGATCAGGAGGAGGTTTGGTAAAATCAAAAACTAGTACTAGTTGGAGTCAAGAAAAGTTGTCCTTGTACCTGCATACTCCTTCTCCCCTTCTTTTCCTACCTATTCTCCCTCTCTGAGTTTCTTTCTCTCTCTCTCTCTCTCTCTCTCTCTCTCTCTCTCTCTCTCTTTTCTCTTCTGTAAAAAGAAAAGTGTTCTAGATCAGATCTGCTTGCTAATCAGCTATATATCTTTGGACAAATCACTTCTCTTTTGTCTGTCTTAATTTTTTCATCTTTTAGGTTAGGGATTTTGATTAATTGATGTTTCGTGTCCCTTCTAGTTCTAAAATTCTGCAATTATTTTATTATATTTGTATGATGGTCATATTGTTTCCCCTGATAATAAAATGTAAACTCCATGAGAATAGGGACTATTTAATTTTTTTGTGTCTATATCCCATACTTGACTTCTGATAGAATTTTTTTCCTCACCTCTAAAGTGAAGGATCATAAGATCATGATTTTTTTTGAAATTGAAGAGACCTTAGAGATTTTCTAGTTCAATCCCTTATTTTACAGATGAGGATATTGAGACCCAACAACATTAAATGGACCTGTTGTAAGGTCACACAAGTGGTAAGAAGCAAAGCCAGAATTAGAGTACTCTCACACCAAATGTAGACATCATTCTACACTGCTCCTTCATCACTCTGAACTACTCCACTTTTACTTTTCAATTTTCCCTCTATCCCAAATCTACTATTCCTTCTATTCATTCTCCTCATGATACTCAAATCTAGTTAAAAGATTAGACTTATCTTCAAATTCAGCCTAGATCTCATCTCTGTAGTCCTTCATATTTTCCTGTTTCCACCTTATCTAATCTTAACCCTAGTTAGTCTCCACTGCCTAGTTTTTGAATCTAGCTTCATATTTACTTTTTATACTAGATAATATCTAATTTCCCTTCTATGTCAAAATCATGTGATCCTATAGGATTACTCTTTTAAAACTAAGTAGGGAGGAAAAATATTTTTGTGTTCAAGTGGCCAGTTTGAGTATATATAAACCAGAACTATAACTAGGGTAAGATGGTGAGGGCATTGTCTCATGCCACTGATATTTTGCAGGAGCTGAAGCACTTACACCATTTCAGCAATATTGAGACTACTAACCCTTTAACTTACATGTAAACAGGATAGTAGCAAATGATCTATGTCTCTGGCCTCTTTTTTCTTCAATTCTAGTTCCAACTCTGGCCAAGCAGCTTTATTGTGGGTCCCAATATCTCTGTTTTTCCCCTCCATGGCTATCTTAAGTTCCCTTCCTCCTCCTATAGGACTCTAGGTGTGACTTTTCCCTGTAATTGAATTTATCTTAAAAACTTGATCTGAGAAAATGTTTCTTTCTGCTTGCCTGGGTCACCAGTTTCTGGTTGCCGGTCTTTTGTGAACACTTTATCTCTATAACTACCTACTTATTAAATGTAGCCTTATGAATTTTATTTGTTTTTTTAATTCTAGACTAAAACTTACTTTAACTGTAGTTATGAGTAATGAGCTTTTCTTCCAGAGAGTGCAAAGCAGTCTTTCTTTCATTGAGATCCAAAATACTAACATTTGCTGCACACTTTTTTCTGGAAGGAAACTTCAGGATATGGCAACTTCTTGGTAAGAAATAACAATTAATGTCCTCTTAAAGTCTAAGAGTAAGACATTGCCACTTCATATTTATATTATTTGATTTTGTTTCATGGTAATTGATAATAATAATTTATTACTTTTCATATTTGTCTTCCTCTCATCCTCCTAGTCAGAAGATGGGTAAGAAGAGCCGAGTGAAAACTCAGAAATCAGGCACTGGCGCTACAGCAACAGTGTCACCAAAGGAAATGCTGAACCTAATTAGTGAACTCTTGCAGAGTAAGTTTATTTTCCAAATGCCAGTAAATCTTTTGAATTTTTGCTCTTTTTATTCAAACTTGCAAAGTACTGTTTGATTTCTTTTTTAGCTTCTGTTAAAATATATAGTTGTGACCAACTTTCCAATATTCATGTGAGTTATCCATTTTATGGACTTTTCCATGACAAATTCTTATTTTCAACTTTGTTTGCCATGCATTTTCTTTCACTTGCTTCCCTGCTCCTTCTTATCCCATAACATACATCCTTTGTCCTGTCAGTTGGCTTGCGCTATAGTTGGAGCAAATTCATTTTAATATTATTCTAAGCAAAATGTAATCAGGAAGGTCGATTTATTGGCTCATCAGAGCTTGTGCTTTTCTAAAGTTTAATAGAATAATTTTTTTGGAAAAAAAGTAGTTAACAATTGAGAGTTAACTCTATGAGAACTTTATAGATAATGCTTATTAAACACAAAGCAAGTATTGTGATTTTTGGATGACTATTCAGATATACAAGAGACAGTGTGATGTACATACTGGATAGAGATCCAGCCTCAATACCAGTAATAAGGAGGTTCAAGTCTCGCATCTGACATCTACTACTTATGGCACCTGGAAAAGTCATTAATGTCTCAGTCCTTTAGGAAACTCTTTAAGGCTATAAGTTACAGTTATAAGACTGACTTGTACTAGTAGAGGGAATTTCTGAACCCTAAAATTACCTTAAAAAATGAAATCACAAGTCGAGTCCCTAAAGAGAAGTGAGGAAAAAAGGCTAATATATAAAAGATGATCAAATAATGAAATTCATGTAGAAGAAGAAAGCTGAAAATTAGCTCTCCAGGACCAACAATCTAGTTCTAGATATATCTGACTCTTCTTGAGGAAAACCACCTATCATATTCAGTTTCTTCATAGTTAATATGCTTCTAGAAGTACTGCACTTCATTCAATGGGAGATTGTTTATTTTGAACACAGTATTGTAAAAAATTCTTCCTTCAATAAGTGAATTCCATCAAGAATTGGAAACTTTTTTATTGCCTTTTTTTTTTTTTAATTTTTAGAGTGTAGCAGCCCAACACCTGGCCCTGGAAAAGAATGGGAAGAATATGTACAGATTCGGGCTCTGGTTGAGAAAATTCGAAAAAAGCAAAAAGGTAAAGTTGAAAGTATTATATAGTAGTCTTGTAGAAATAATATAGTAGCATATTATTTTAATTGAAAATTTGAAGACTTTTCTGATGCATTTAAAAAGGTGAATGGTATTGTAAAGGTATGGGGCAAAGCCGGAATGGCATTGTAAAGGTAGGTATTTGCCTGGATTATCCCAAATTCTCTTTGAAACAACTCAAAATGAATTCTGGGAGTGGCACAACAAAGGAGTGCACGGAACAACTTTCTAGCTTTAGACAACTTAGGAGGATGAGAGAAAGGTCTGTCTCATTGGGGTAAGAGTGAAGTGCTGGCTATATCCAGCAAACCAACAAGTTTTGTAAGGTTACTGAATCAGCAACAGGCTGCTTCCACATACTGTAAGAGGGTTGGACAACTGCTAAGAAAGAGATTGCAGGGGATGCTTTGCTGTCATTAAATGCAGGATTTTGTTGCATTGTCTTCTTTGGTTCTGGGTCTCAGTCCCAGAGTGAGAAAGAGTGATTTGAAAGTGTGTGGCTGCAAGAAAGTGGGGATATTTGTCACCATTCCAGGGTGGAAACGATTGCTTTTGTTTGTTCCCAGACCAAGAGCATAGGCCAAGATAACAGTGACCACATCTCTCTTTAGATTAAACCACCTTAGAAAAACTGAAATCTTAGAGATCCTCAAAACTAACTCTGAAAGTAGCCTGAAAAACCTGAAGCTTGGGATAGTACTGTCTGCACTCTGGCAGTAGAGCCCAACTTTAACATAAAGTTTAAAGTTAAGAAATAGGCTAGAAAAATGACCCCCAAACCTAAAACTGTATAATATAAAGTTAATTACTAAATAGCATGGAGGGAAATACACAGCAAATTTTTCTGACAAAGTTCTCATTTCTCAAATATGTAGAGAAATGAGTCAAATTTATAAGAATACAAGTCATTCCTCAACTGACAAATGGTCAAAATTATGAATAAGTAATTTTCAGACAAAGGAATCAATATGTATAGTCATATGAACAAAAATGCCCCAAATCAATACTGATTAGTGAAATGCAAATTTAAAAAGCCCTGACTTCTAAGACAAAAAAAGGAAAGAGACAAATTTGGAGGAGATGTGGAAAAATTAAGACACTAATGCACCATTCATGGAGTTGTAAACTGACCTCAACATTCTGGAGAAGAATTTGGAACTATGCCGAAAGGACCATAAACCATGAATATCTTTGACCATACTAGGTCTGTGGTCCAAAGAGTTTAAAAAAAATAAAGGAAAAGGACACATATGCACACAAATATTTATAGCAGCTCTTTTTGTAATAGTGAAGAATTGGAAATTGAGGAAATGTCTATCAATTGTGCAGTATCTGAACAATTTGTATGTGATTTTTGAAGAAATACTATTCTAATATAGTAGAGGAGGAATGCTTTAAGAGAAACCTGCAAGAGCCTACATAAACTGATGCATAGTGAAGAGAGCAGACCTAGGAGAATGTTCTATGTAATGATAGCAAATTTGAATGTACATGTAAGTGACCTAACTATTTTCAACAATACAATGATACAAGACAATTCTGAAGTCCTTATGCTGAAAAATGCTACCTACTTCCAGAGAAAGAACTAAAAGGATCTGAATGAAGATTAAAGAATACTTTTTAAAAACTATTTTGGCGGAGTAGGGAGTCTATTTCCTTCTCAATATGACTAATATGAAATTATATATGTTTTAAATGACTGCAAATGTATAACCTCAGATTGCCTTCTCAATGAGAGGGAGTGGTGGGAGGGAAAGAATTTTTAAAAAAAAATGTTAAAATGGTTTTTACATGTAATTAGAAAAATATTTAAATAAAAAAGATGGATGATCATCTTTCAGAAATGTTAGAAAAGCAATTTTAATATTATATTTATGTTTTATATATACAATTATATTTATATTTATATTAATTTGGAGATTGGCCTGAACAGCTTTTACATAGTTCCTTCTATGTCTGAGATGCTATGACTATATTTTGAAAGAATTCTAAATTTATAAGGAAATATGTGAAGTTATAGATACTCTCTAACAAACTAAATCTAATGCCTTTTTCTCTATGCTTAGTCTCCTTGACTCCTTGTAGCATTCAACATTCTCATTTACCAATTCATGGTTACCTTCTGCTAGCTTTTGGTGACATTACTCTCTCCTGGTTCTTATCTTTTCTGTCCAAACATAGTTTATTAGTCTCCCTTCTTGGTTCTTCTGTGGCTTGCCCACTAACCAGGCTGTAGTCCCCAAGGACTCAGTACTGGGCCCTAGGTTTTTTTTTTCCTTTTAACTCACTTTGTGATATCAGCTCCTGTGGGTTTAGTTATCATGTGTATGCAGAAGATACCTAGATCAATATACATCATCTTTCTCCTTATCTCCAAATCATTCACCATCAACTGATTTCTAGACATCTCAAGCTCAAAACATAATTTTTTCCCCTGAAACTTTGTGAACTTTCCTGTTGCTGTTAAGGACCACCATCCTCCCACTAATACTGCTTGAAACCTCTCAGTTTCATATTTGACTGATCCCATATATACATTCCATTGCCAAATATCATTGTTATCTTCAAAACATCTCATGAATATGGACTTTTCATTCACACAAGTTCAGGTCCTTATCACTTCTCACCTGGATTATTGCAGTAGCCTTCTAACTACTGTTTCAAGTGACTACATTCTTAACTTCCGAAGTGATTTTTCTAAAGGGTTAGATCTGAGTATGTTACCCTTCTTAAGGCTTAATGAACTCTCATTTGTTTAGCATTTAAAGCATTTCATAGCCCGATCCCTTTGAACCATAAGAGGAATGCTTTTTTTCCACAACCTTATGTGGTAAGTAGATAAATATTTTATACTAGTTAATGGGAGAGACAGAACTCGAATTCATTTCTTCTCACTATGCATTCCCTAACAACAAACAGTATGAAGGAGAGAGATCTTAGATTGGATAATGCAAAACATTTTATTTTTGGTGTTTATGAACGTGATTAAGACAGAAATAACATTTTCATTCATTTGAATAATTCAAATAATTGTCTTAATTCTCTCCTTTACTTGTATAAGCATATAAAATCTTTAATGCAGATATTGACAAGTCCCAAATCTTTGATTAGTTTCCTGATAACTGCAGTATAATGATTAAAATAATTTTTTTGTATACTTCCAGAGCCTCCTGGGGAACAGTTAACCCTAGTATGTCAATTTTAAACTCCTTGAGGTCAGGGACTCTGTCTTATTTACCTTTATTTCCCCAAAGAGCATTAGGACTAGTCTGTCTTGTAGGTACTCAGTAAAATACTTAGCTCATTTGAAAAAATTTATTTACTAAAATAGATACTAAACCAATTATCTGCCTTCAGTAATGATTAAGAAGTGAAAATTCAGTTTTGTCTCAAAAGAAACCCCAACTCATTTCTAGGGGAGTACTTTTGTATGTTATTAAATCTAGCTTTTAGTTAACAGTTAATAGTATGATAACAAGTTGCTGACCTCCCTTCAAAGACCTATCTCCTAGCTGTAACCTATGGCTTGATATAGATTCATCCTCTCAGCTCTTCAATTTCTCTTTATACAAATGATGATAAAGAATTATAATAAATGAGAAATACGAGACAGAATTTTGCACTTTTAGGGAGAAAGGTCTATAAATCCATAGTAGCAATATAAAAAAGTATTTAAAACTTAGGATTTTTTGGTACAGAGTATTCTTTTTAAGAGAACTTTTCCCTCCTCATCCTCCTACTCTCCTTCCATCAGATGGAAAAACTCTTTGAATGGATAGAGAATTCAGAATTTTAGTTTAAATTTTTCTATCCTAGGTTAAGTAATTGGAAATTTCACAGACTTTTATTTTATACATTAAGTAGCTATAGTTTCCTTCTCTTAGGTTGTAATCTCCATGAGGGCAAAGAGTTAATCTTTCTAATTTTCCCAGTACACACAGCTCAGTGCTTTTCATATGATAAATATTTAACAAATGTTTCCTAAAGTTGCAGTGGATTGTGTCTTATCCAAATTGGAAAGTAATTTTTGACTGTTTCAGATAGAAAAAGGTCTTATAACTATTTCCAACGTTGTCACAGGCAAATTTTATTATCTGAGAAAAATCATACATGTAGGTCTAAAAGTTCCCTTATTTCTTTATCTTTATTGGGTGAATTTAGGTCTGTCAGTTACCTTTGATGGAAAAAGAGAAGATTATTTCCCTGATCTAATAAAATGGGCTGCTGCTAATGGAGCTTCAACAGATGGTTTTGAACTAGTTAACTTCAAAGAAGAGGGCTTTGGTTTGAGAGCAACAAGAGAGATTAAGGTGAGTTTAGGAACTGATGATATGCCAGAAATATGAAACTTAGTATGAAATTCCTTCTCTTTCAGGGTAAGATGATGGAAAAAACATAAAATGCAGTGATAACTGGTATGATTATATGAGAAATAGGAAAATTAGTTTTTTTGCAAAGTTAATTCTAAAAATATGATGAAAACTTCAATTGCAATAACATCAAGAATAAGATGAGTTCCAAGAACTTAATTCTTTTAATAATGAAAACTTTTTTTTAATGAAAGGCTTGCAGATGTTAGGATTTTATTCGAAATATCAGGTTCTTTGCTTTTTTTCTCCCCTATTTTAACAATGCTAACCTTCCAGTGTGTACAATTAATCTCATTGCTTTTTAACAAATATCTATTAATAGAGCTTGCACTGACACTATAGTATAGCACCCTGCAAATAGTAAGTATCTATTACATTTTAATTAATGAATCAATATAAGGTAAGATTTTTAGGATATCTAAGAAAAAAGGAGAATATGAGATGAGGCTTTGGTCTAGTTCAGAGGTACCCAAATTATTTTCAGTAGTGGACTATATAATGATAGTTAACTTCATTCAGTCAACTAATTGAAGTTACAGATGGGTTGAGTATGTTTTCAGTTTCAATTATGAGTCTTTATTGATCGCATCTTAATTTTAATGACATCTGGTTTCAGTTAGTAGTGCAGTTATAGTAGTAGTAGGCAGGCCTTATGAACCTACCAAATTAGTTTTAACTAATTAGTTAAAGAATTGTTTTTCTAAAAGTATCAGGTGAGCCATATTGAACTTGTTAGATGCATGTTGGTTGCCTTGGATCTAATTGTAGGTATAGCTATGCACCTACTTTATAGATCCTGAGCAGCAATTTAATTATACCCCATTAATTATACAAGGTAACTAAAGAGAAAAGACACATAAAAATAAAATAATACTAGACAATTGTAAGATAAATTAAGATGGGATATACTTAAGTGTCAAATAACCAGCACTTTAAATAATGTTTAAACTTTGTGCTTTAGGCCATCCCTAATCATAAAAGATATTCTTTTCCTTCACTGAACTTAAGTATTAAACCATGTAGAAATATATGTTTAAAGATATACTGATAAACAGTATATGAGTGGGGCGGCTAGGTGATGCAGTGGATAGAGCATCAGCCCTGGAGTCAGGAATCCTAGTTCAAATGCGACCTCAGATACTTAATAATTATCTAGCTGTGTGGCCTTGGGCAAGCCACTTAGCCCCATTTGTCTTGCAAAAGCCTAAAAAAACAAAACAGTATATGAGTATCTTCAGGCAAAGGCACAATATAAGATAAGAAGGATTAATCATAGCTTATAATTATTATTGCCTCTACTTTTTATTTTCTAGTTATATTATATATATTAACTGATTTGAATCTCAAAATTACTCTGAAGATTAGATAGCAGAAAGTATTATCATTTCATAGGTGAGAAAAAAAGTACAAAGAAATTTGTTAACTTTAACTAGGTTTCCAACTTCTAAATTGGATTATAATGTCAATAAAAATAGGGGAATTGTATCCTCTCTTCCTAGCTTCAGTATCTGGCAGAATGCTTTGCATATAGAAAGTAACTAATATTTTAACTGAATTAAAAGTGATTTTATTTGACTATTGATATTTTCAACATGTTTATGTTTCTATGCATGCATGTACACAAGTGTTTAAATATACATATATGCATTTAAGAGGTTATACATACATACATTATATAAATTATACTTACATATATGCATATATGTGTGTATATTTGTATATACATATATACTTGTGTATGTGTGAGTATGAATGTATGTGTATATCAAAGTCTTTTGCCTCCCCTGGATATATGATTTTTAAATTAATATTGGTAGGGGCAGCTAGGTGGCGCAGTGGATAAAGCACCGGCCTTGGAGTCAGGAGTACCTGGGTTCAAATTTGGTCTCAGACACTTAATAATTACCTAGCTGTGTGGCCTTGGGCAAGCCACTTAACCCCATTTGCCTTGCAAAAAAAGAAAACAAACCTAAAAAAAATTAATATTGGGATAGGAAGATACATTGCTAAATGTTTAAAATTGAATATGTATGTTAGGATTTACTTCTGGGCACTGTTATTATGAAGTACAGACATATATATGACATAACTAAAATTGATTAGTTGTGATCATGCTGCTTAATTTTCTAATTTCTTTTCTAGGCAGAAGAATTATTTTTATGGGTCCCACGAAAATTGTTAATGACTGTTGAATCCGCTAAAAATTCAGTATTGGGTGAGAATCATTTTGGATTGTTTGAATGCATAATAGAAAACTACCTATGATGAAATATAAAATAATTTGTATGGATGTGTCTTTGAATCATAGGATAAAATACTAGAGAACTAGAGGATAAAATATTCTTTAAATCTATAATAATGGGGGCAGCTAGGTGGTGCAGTGGATAGAGCACCGGCCCTGGAGTCGAGTACCTGAGTTCAAATCTGACCTCAGACACTTAATAATTACCTAGCTGTGTGGCCTTGGGCAAGCTACTTAACCCCATTGCCTAGCAAAAACTTAAAAAAAAAGTCCATAAATCTATAATAACGTTCTTTGTAAAAGTTTAACAATAATAAAAAAAGCTTGGGGCAGTGCATAAAAGAACGTTGGAGTTTAAGCAACCTGGGTTCTTGTCTGATATATACCAGCTGTATGGTATAGGCCATAGGCAAATCACTTAACCTCTCAGTGTTACAGGCTACTCTTTAAATTGCAGATGAGTTGAAGATTTGCATAAGTATAAAGAATTTCCTTGCCCACAGTTCCTAGTAAATGAAAACACAGTACCTGCTAAAACAACAAAAGAAAAGAAGTATTATATTAAGAGAAATATGCAGTTTATCTTAAGTTTTCCAATACCATTCAATTCACATACATTCTACAAAGTGTTTTAGAAATACATTCAACTTATAACTATTAACATCTGGGTTAATTCAGGGGCCTTATATTCTCAAGACCGAATCCTTCAAGCTATGGGAAACATCACACTGGCATTTCATCTTCTGTGTGAAAGAGCAAATCCTAGCTCTTTCTGGCTGCCATATATACAGACTCTCCCCAGCGAATATGATACCCCTCTCTATTTTGAAGAAGATGAAGTTCAGCATCTTCAGTCAACACAGGCTATACATGATGTCTTCAGTCAATATAAAAATACGGCTCGACAGTATGCCTATTTCTATAAAGTTATTCAGGTGAGTTTTTTAATTGTTTAAATAGTCAAAATTCTTCAAATGAGTGAATTAAAGGAATTAGTGATATAAAGAGGAATCTCTTTTAAGGAAGTTAAAAATTAACTTCATATTTTATTTTAAAAAGTTTAAAGAGGGTACTCATTTGTTTCTATTTCTATTTTTATTTAAGCATCATAAAGCATTCCCTTAAAAGAAGTATTATGACTTATCAATAATCACTGTAAACTGCTAAGCAAACTAAACTTTGCCAAAAAACAAAAGATCATCAATAAATTCTGCATTACTTTTTAAAAAACATGAACACATATAAAGGGTTTCTCTCTATTTCAGGTTTGTGAAAAGGTTTTCATGTTCATTTGAAAGTTTTTGTTACATGTCAATAGCGAAATTTGTCATTTAGTTTAATAAATCATAAGATATAAATAATTATATGATGGGATAAGTATTTTTTTATTTTAAGTGGAATCTTACTATATGAGAGATATAAGAGAATTCATTAAAGGATTAGGAGCATTTGAGTAGAGCTCACTATTCTCTGTATTTCACTCATGTGGTCCACTATATTATCTTAAACTGGCAGTTGAAAAAGAACTAAGATCATTGATCCTTCATAAGTTGAGAAAAAAAACAGAAGGGAAATGCTTTCTCAGTCTTTTCTTTTTTCCCTTCCTAAAGCTCTCAACAGTCAGTCCCTAGGTTTTTATGCCAGTTTGGTTCCAACCTATGTTTTGTTTTTGTATTACTTTTCTGTTAGCCTAAGAGATTCCAGCTTAACTGGTGTTTTTTGAATTTGACATATCTCCTGTCTCCTTGTATTTGTAAAAGCAATCCCATATGACTTAGAATGGGTTCTCTTCTCATCTCCAGTTCTCGTATTCTTTTATCTTCCTTCAAGATACTTCAGTGATGCCACTTCTTCTGGGAAGCCTTCCTTTACCATCACCTTGTTAGTTTAATGTTTGTTTTCAAATTATTTCATATTTGCTTATCTGTTGGGCTTTCATTTGACCTAAATCAATATTTTTTGTCCCTGATATATTTTTACTGGCAAATGACCTGATATTATTTGTCAATTTTCAGATCCATCCTTATTATCCATTAATACCTTGTCACATTTAAACATTCTGTGTATCTACCAAAATACACCAAGAGCTATTTTTCTTCTATACCTTCCATAAATTTGATTTGTGTATTATTATCCTAATAAAAATTGATAAATGAGATCATTTTTCTTAGGAAAAAACACTCAAATCCAAAGAAGCACAATACATTTAACTGTTACATTTGAAGCTTTAGTAATTCAGGAAAAGTTGCTAAGTTTTTTTTTTTAAGATCAGTTTGACTTTTTTAAAACCCAAAAAGAATATATGAATTTTATATTTAAGTATAGTTTTTAAAATCATTTAATTTAAAAATCTTGGTTTTAATCCTAATTATAAACACTAAAATCAAAGTCTTAAAAGTTTTATGTAAGGGCAGCTAGGGGCATGGTGGATAGAGCACCGGCCCTGGAGTCAGGAGGACCTGAGTTCAAATATGGCCTCAGACACTTAATACTTACCTAACTGTGTGACCTTGAGCAAGTCACTTAACCCCATTGCCTTACCAAAAAAAAATTATGTAAGTTTTCAATTATACGTATTTTGATGACTAGGTAATTTATATTTCTATTTGTTCTAAGACTTTCAAAAATCTAGTACAACAAATAGAATAGCAATTCTTTTCAGTAATTTCTAACAAAGCTATTGCCACAACTTTAAATGAGAGAAATCAGTTTCATTTTCAGGTTAGAGATACTGAAAACAATGGCAAATAGGATGAAAATATGTTTTTGACATGTCACTTTCATTTGTAAAATTGTTTATTGCTTTTATTTAGTTAAAAGTTAAAATTTCCCCTTAAAGTCCTACAGAATATTATTTCAGAACATCAAAAAGAAGTTATTAAATGCCTATTCTATGTCCTGTGCTAGGGATATAAATATAAAACTTTGCTATAATGATGTTATTATATTATAATAATATCTAACATTTATATATATAGGCTTTAAGGTTTTTAGAGTTCTTTATAAACAATATCTCATTTTATCTTTACAATCACCTTAGAAAGTAGGTACCATTATCATCCCCAATTTACTTATTTTTTTTTTTTGCAAGGCAAATGGGGTTAAGTGGCTTGCCCAAAACCACACTGCCAGGTAATTATTAAGTGTCTGAGACCAGATTTGAACTCAGGTACTCCTGACTGCAGGGCCAATGCTCTATCCACTGCGCCACCTAGCTGCCTCTCCCAATTTACTTCTAAGAATCTGAAGCAAACAAATTAATGACTTGCCCAGGGTCATGCAGCAAATAAGTATCTGAGACCACATTTGCTTCCATGTTTTCCAAATTGAGTTCCTGTGCCATATGATTGCCTTAAAAACAGAACCTTAAATACCCTGTAATAATGATCTTTTAGAACTTAAAGGGTTAAACCTCCTCAGAATTCAAGGTGAACTCACCTTACATCAAATTTAAGTAGAAGTATTATATATTTCTAATTGTTTTCAATGATGCAAGTATTTTCATACTTCATGAATTTGTTTTTAAAAATAAGTTTTATTGATGACTTTTTTATATCATGGAAATTTTTGTAAATAACTGGAGATGATTGAGAGAAATTGAACACTCCCATGTAACAAAATAACAGAACAAGCAAGAATCTGATAAAGAACCACTTGTTTGCAACATTCTGTCTTAATATTCCCTCCCTCTGTGCAAAAAATGGGGAGGAGTATGTTCTTAAATTCTCTCTAGAAACATTAGTTTTTAAAATTATTCAGTTGCAGATTCCTTTTAGTGACTTATAAAAATTTACATTGTTATTATGATCATTGTATACATTGCTTTATATCTTCCAGATTTGAAATAACTCAACTCCTCTACATCTCCATTGTCTACAAGAATAGTAGAAATTCTTTCACAGAAATTAAAAAGATACGAAAAACATTTTGTCTGACTTATTTTTTTGGACAAATAACCAATCCTATATGCCTAATTATTATTATTATTATTATAATACCTTTCTATAAAAATCTCTGGTTTTCATTTTTATTACTCTTTTCAGGTGGTTTTACTTAGATAATATAAAGCAAATATCTGAAATCACCATTAAACAAAATAGAAATAGGTGATACCAACTATAGCAAAAAGTCTGCTATTTCATTTCGAACATTACCATAATTGTCATAAATTGTTTTGTTAATTGTGAAAACTGATTTATTAGTGACTTTTTTAACTTATGGGTTAGTATAAACTAGTTAAGCTGAGACTCTTGCTGTGTGAGAATTTACAATCTAAGATCCGATGTGAACATTTGTTCTATAAGGAAATATATGGGCAGATGAATAAACCCCCAGAGGATTAAATACAGTTTTATGATGGTGAATGAAGAGGAAATCACATATTTAGAGTGTGGTGCAGAGAAATGTCTACATTTCCAAATTAGTCATAGAAGATTTCAGAAGAGTACTGAGTAGGAGAGAATTAGGCCAATTGTGAATGAGAGCTAAATAGGGAAGGTCAGAAGTTATGATTAGAACTATTAGAATTCCTTTAGTGAATATTCCCCAGAGGGGCAAATAAAGAGATTAGGAAATTGAGGGAGTAGAATGTTACTTGAAACACTGGCAAAAAAAAAAAAAAGAAATCTTGATTTTTACATTTTTTTTCCTAGTTTAAAATACTTACCAAATAGCTTATTTTGGGGATAG